>NW_004797646.1:83547-119572 GCF_000002075.1 Aplysia californica | reverse complement strand
CCCCCCACCCATCCCCCACACAGTTGCTCAGCCCTATAGGATTCTATTTCTTAAAAACCTGCAGTTCATGGAGACCTTTCCTCTTCACCTTGCCATGCCGCCTTGCAGCATCGCAAAGAGAGAGAGGAGAGTCCATTTGTTCTAAGTCTAAGGTCCTTTACTGTTGTGTAGACAGTGTTGTTCTTCTTGATGTTCATCACAAGGGAAGGCATGATTCTCATTATTGACTCAGTTGGTGAAAAATTGGGGTTGGGATCTAGGTTTAAATATATTTTTTCACAAAGTACCAAGATATTTGGCTATTTTATGTTATGGGTCAAGAGGTTCTTAAAATAAGATTAAAAAAAATATATATACAGGCCCCCTATAGGTCTAGATCTATATATTTATGTGGGTGTGTTGAGTGTTTGTATGGAATTGAAAGTTCACATGTCTTGCTTTGTTGCTTTGCAGTGACAAGTTGTCAGCTAGTGCTTGTGTTTATTCAGCTTAGCCTAGTTAGTTTTGCTGGGACTTGGGGGCCTGCAGCTCACAACAAAGACTGAGCTCAACCACCACCCATCCCACCCCCCAATTTTATTGCCTCCCCAGTCTGAGTTACATTTACTTTGAGCTGAGCCAGTGTCAGGACTCTACTCCCCAGTGTCTTGAAAACTTTGAAGTGAACAACTGTGTATTTCAGCCTTCCTTTGTTTCAGATACTTTGCTTGCATTGTAAAGTCGCACATAGCTAAAAACTAATGAATTAATGTGCCAGTTTTGGTGGTTTGTTTTTGTTGAAAGACGCAATTTCACCTTTTTGTTGCCAGTTGTTGAAAGTTTAGTTAGTGTAATTGACAAATTGTAAAGGTATCACTGTCAGTTGACCTTTTCTGTGAGAAACGAAGATCTTTGAGCCCAAACTTAGAGCACAGAGGGATGTTTCCCAAGGTTTGGCCTCAGAGTATGCTAGCAAATTATGTGTCCTCCGAGGACAATCCCGGAGGTTCTTGTGGACATCCCAGACTGAAGGAAAATGACCTCCCAGAAGGGTCGCTACTTTCTGAGGGCGATTATCGTACTGTCTGCAGTTTTGGTTTTCTTGAGGACACACTGATGTCTGATGCCAGCTGGCCTTGCTATGGTCAGCAGATGGATGGTTTTGGGGATTTCAGCCACCAGACATCTTTTACAGAGTCTGAGAAAAGTCGATGTACTTTAAGTGGAACAAATTATACTCATCATAATGTATTCGGAAATGTGTATGATTGCATCAGTGGACATTCCCCAACTCAGAAAACAAGAAGCAGAACTTTCCGATCAGATGGAAGAATTTCTTCGGGGGTTAGTTCGTCATATCAAGTGGTGCCTCATTGGAGGCGGGCTGTGTACGGGATTGTGTGCGAATATCGTCGAGTGCCTGCAGGTGAAAGAAGACAAGCTGTTTGGTTGTTCATGCAATTTTATTGAATGCTCTTGTGACAATTACAATTGCAGAGAGCTATGTGTTCTGTCAATTGCGATGATTTTGCGAGATGAGCTTTAAAAAAAAATCAAAACGAAGATGAGGGCTTTCAAAGTTATTTTTCCCCCTCCTTTCCTGCTCTCTAACCATGAACTGTCATCTGCTTTTGTCTCTACTTTCTGCCCACCCTAGTGTTGTTACCATGGCTGTAGAATACAGAGGGTGGTGTGAGGAAGGGGAAGTGTGTTTTAGAATTTTCTTACTGTTTGTAGTAGTTGCAATTATCCTTCATCATCATTGTGATAAATGCTGTGTGTTCTTTCAGACACAAAGAACGTGCCTATGATGAACGAGAACCCATACTATGGTGAGACGAGGTTCCAGAACAAGAGGCAGCTGCTCTCCAACAACAGCCTTGACGTGCCGGCGAAATTGTTCCGTGCTGACACTGACTTGGCTTTTCCCATAAAGCGCTTCCCTCCCCTGGACTACGACACTCCTCAGTACGACTATGGTCTCCGTCGCTCCTCGGTCCTTGACGATCGTGGCGCAGGTTCTGGTCAAGGCTACACCTGGATGAACTCGTATCCTGGCCAGGGCATTGCAGGAAACAGGGATAAGTCCTTCGACAGTGACGTGCTTTCCAGCTATGGCAGTCGGGTAAGGGATAACACTGTTTACATGATGATCAAAATTGTTTTTCTCAATTGGTTTTTGTGCTTTATAATACTTTATAGCATTCATTTTTTGTCTGCACTTATTTCTGGGAAAAAAGTAAAAAGGGAAATAATTGAAAAGAAAAGAAAGAAAACTATGATTATATCTGCCATCCTGTTAACACATATCGCACGGCGCACCGGCAGTGGAATTTTAGTTGCCGGGGGGGGGGGGGGGGGGGGGTCCCCGCCGGGCGCCTTATCACGTCGGGGTCACGGGGGTCAGCTCCCTGTCGCTGCCCTGTCTGGGCCAACCTAATTTTTGGTACTATTCAACGTACAATTTAAGGTGTGTCCTTGTATTTATGGTAATTCTCATTTAGTGCACCCAAAGCACACATTTCTGCTCTTGAGACTCAAAAAAGAACGGACGTTGTAGCTAGTCTGGTTATTTCGTTAGACGCGCTGGAGTCGGCAATGCTAAATTTTAATATTTTGGGGACTAGCGTGAATGAAAAAAAATCAATATAAAAAAAAAGGCATCGTCAAAATCTGTTGAACTTTTGGAACATGAACAACATAACATTGGTGCAGATACTCAGAAAAGATGGTATCTGCGCATATAATAGAAGACTAATTTTACAATTTTATCCATCGGGCACACAATTCACTATGAAGTAATTCCTCCAAATACAACTTTGTGTCTAATATAATCGTGAATATTCGCATATTTTCTCGAAAGTTTATAAAAGTTACCATGAGGTGAATATTGCTAGAATACATCTTCAACGTAGATCTAATACACGAACAGTATCTGTTACACTCCAGAAATTCTTTACTTTTCTTAAAACGCAAAGTCTAGGTTTTGTAAGTTGACTGATAAATAGGGATGACTTCTCGTAATAGGGTTATAAGAATAATTTCTAGCTTTCCAGGGACACTGAATCAGCACCAGACTTTTCCAGCTTTTTTTTCGTTTCTATGACCATTTGCAATAACTGACAATGTGACTGATTTCTTTACTTTCATAATTGTGTCCGCGCATATTTCCTACACAAAATCTAAGAATGAATGTTTTAGCTGTCGTTATTTTTATTCCATAGAAGTTTATCTCTACCCATGTATTTACACGGTTTTGTGGGTTTTTTAATCGCTTAGATTCTATATTATATCTTTTTAGTTGTACGCAGGCTGCCACAGACACAGCATGATTCATGAACAAACGCAGAGTAACTTTCTCTTGTTTAATAGTAAAATAAGAGCTAACACTGATCGTCTTTAGTTAAAAAATGCAGATGTGCATCTTTCTTCTCTTATAACTTGACTATTACTAGTCGCGCAGATTTAAGATTTCTCATGGTAAAAGACATGATATTCGTAGTCAGTTTAATACAGATTTTGGAGAGATCTGTCGTCTTTTTAAAATTAACAATCATTTATTCATGTTTGTAACTAAAATAGGACAAATTGGGTACTCTACAAACACTTGTCTAGAACAAAATCTAAGGCACAGAAACTAACCATTCTAACGCAGAATAAATCTCAAGACATTGAGCTTTTAGTACATCCGCGTAATGGTTTGCTATGTGGGATGGGGAAGAAGTTATATCGTTTTAAACATAGTAAAAAATTCCAACTTCCTGACCGACACCGGCAAAGTCGCTTCAGGGCTCATTAACCCCGTGACCCCGAGCCGGGGAGCTTCGGCGGGCTGCTGAGTCACACTAACTAAAAGTAACAGAATCGGGTGAAAAGTGACGCCGTGATCGTGAAGAAGGTAAATGACATGAAACTGTATTTTTCTTGCACAAAGCATGCATGTTTTGGTGAATAGAGAGATCTGGTTATCTCCATATGTTATTATAGAATTTACTTTTTTTTGATATTTGTTGAATCCACCCACCACTTAGAGTAGGCACCTTGTTTGTAAGAAAAAATTATTTTTTTGATTAAGCTCTCTATGAATATTCCACTGAATACTGTTTTCTTTTTTCATCTTGCAGGATGGACAAAATTTCTATTCTCAATGTGAGTAATGTACAAAATTAGCATGCTTTTTTCAACTTTTTCTTGATTTAACTTGGTAGTTTTGTACCAATATCAAAAGAATGTGAATTTACGATGTCTTTAAGCAGCTGCTTTGAGTATATCTGCATCTGTAGGCATGTCTGTACTCATGTGAACTGTAAAACACTGTATTTTGGTGAATAAGAAATTTTCGTGCTCTTCATGGTCTAAGAGCATGACCGTGATTGGGTAGGAGTTCGGCAGAGGGCCGGCACTTTCCGTGACGAGGTCCACTGAGCAAACTATACAAGAGTTAGGGCTTGGGCTAGGGTTAGGGTATATACCCCGCTCAAATATTCCCTCTTTTGTGTATTGTTGATCGGCCGGCCCTCTAAGGAACACCTTCCAGTGATAGTTACCTCCCCTCAGAAATCATAAATCAAGGAGCCACGGTCTTGTAGTGAATATGTTCCGCGCAATTTACCGATCAGGGCAATCTTGCAATCTGCAGGTTTTTAAGATCATATAAGTGTGCAGCAATCAAAAGTTTGTTACATAGAGGAACATTCACATATATTTTCAAAAGAGCAAAAATGTGAAAATTAAAATCAAAATTAAAGTATGAAACTGAAGAGCCCACAAGAATGATACAATGCCAGGTATCACACTCAAACTTCACAAAGTACATTTAATTTATTTTATATTTTAAAAATATTTTTTTGAAATTCACTTCCATTTTTCTTTTACTCACATCAAGGAACATTCATGTATATTTTCAAAAGTGTAAAAATATGAAAATTGAAATTAAAATTAAGATATGATATGAAACTGAATAGCTCACAAGAATGATACAATTATACGATCATTTAAAGGTGCAGTGCAATCTTAAGATTACCGCGCAATTATACGATCATTAAAACGCCTGGCACAAGGGAAGCAACTACTGCTATGTGCTACTGTGGGTAGATGTGGGGATCACATGAGTGTACATAAATGCTTGTATTACTGTACAACATATTGATAATTCAACTACGTACGAGTGACTATGTTCTATTAACAAGATAATATTATAAAAGATTATTTTTTCACAAATCTTTGTGAGTGTCCATTCTCTGGACAATGAAAATTCCTCCTGCAAATTTAAAAAATCATTCTTACGCAAAAAAAAAAAGCTACTTGGGAAACACTCTTTCCGCTGAGGGCCACTTGTGAGTTCTACTGCTTTTCTTTCTCACTGTTGTTTCTGTTGGTCTTGCTTTTCCTCCCTGTACTATATGATCATTAGATTATTATTGTTGGTGTATTTTTGTCTTTACTAAGATGCACTTGCTTTTCCCCAACAATGAAGGATTATTCTGCCCTAAGCTGACAAAACACCTGTTTTCATTTTCAGTACCAGTTTTTTTTTTAATGCGCTAAATGGAAAGCCTGATCAGTTACCCTATTTGTGTGAAAAAATCAAATGAAACTGGGACTAGTTTTTGAATAAATTAGAATTAAAATTCCGGAAGGTCTTTTTTAATGGTTACGCTGACAAAAAGCCTCTTTTCCTCGAAACTGCTGTGAATAAAAAAAATAGGGTCGTTTTATTGGCTGATAGCAGTATTGTGTTGATGATGGAACAGGGAAATGCCCACTGTTCTCTCAATGCTGTGATATTTCAGCCCAGGGGATACAAGGTGGCCCAGTTCAAAGTCATGCATCTGCACGAGATGCTACTTGGGGTTTTTCGCAAACCAGAGGTCAGAGTTTCTCCAGAGGTCGTCCGCTCAACTCTCGGCCATTCACCCGAGGTCGTGGCTACTACCCTCGACTTAGTTCTCGCGGATCTCGTCCTATGAGATTGGTGGTTGGAAGAAAGGTTCTCACAGAGTCATCCAAGACAGAAGCTGGTGCAGGAAAGTCAGAGAAGGCCGGGGCTTGGGGAGGTGGTGCTGTCAAGGCTGACATGTCGAAGCGGGCGACAGGTTCTGAAGGGTCAGCGAACTCGGAGATTGCCAACGACAAGGTGGGTAGAGAGGCCAGTTTGATCTTTCTATGTTTAGAAATTTTTAGAACAAAACACTTCGGCTTTCTCAAAGGCTGGAGAGCTCTGCTCAATGAAATGAGTCAATAAGAAGGATAGAAACAGGATGAAGACAATACTCTGAAGTAACTATCTCTCTTGAGTGAGTTTCTTTCACAAAATGATTGTCGAATTATTTCAGGAATTTCCAATCATCAAGATGATGATATTGAAGCTATCATTTGCTCTGTGTATTTCTGAAAACATGTTCTTCCTTCAACCCCTGATTTTACCAAAAGCTAGAATTGCTAAAGAATACAACTTACTTAAACCGTCACGATTTTTTTCAGTGTTACATTGGATTAAAATACTACAAAAAATGAAATTGATTTGATTACTCTGATGAAAATGACATCTATTTTTCTTCTCTCCTCTCCATTCTCACTTCCAGCCAAATGAGCAGACAAATGGTCAAGTGGACTCAGACAGAAGTACGGCTGATCTCCTGCGCGATTTAGTGACCAAGCTCAAGGTGTGGGGGGACAAAGAGAATTGTATCCAGACCCTGGAGACCTGCATCACCGCATCGCGACTGCCTCTCAAGGTGACTTTTGCTTGCATGCTAGTTACTGTGTGGTCATTTGAATTTTCAATGTAGCAATGCCCACCGAGCATGTTTTGTTCTGCCGATTTTTGGCCCCCCGCCGCGGGGGTGTTTCGTGGGACGAACTAACGCAATGGTTGTTGTCTTCAACTGGCTCTCACGCCGCTTCTCGTGAATGGATGTGAATGAAACTTGGCAGCCAATCAGACAAGATTTCAATCTCGTAGTATGCCGGTTGACAACTTTGTACCCATCCTAGAAGCAGTCGAAAATCTTTGCGAAAGTGGTTGATGTGGTACGCTTTGAAGATTTTTCGGAGTTGTGATTCGTCAAATTGACGGATACGTTGTACACCACTTTTCTTTATTCCGTTAAAATTTCATGCTTATGTGTTTAGCGGTTTTGCGTAATCTTTAAAAATGTGGGAGTAACTAAGGGTAAAACGACATTGCCATTTGCGCGTGCTGGGTAAACGACCGGCGGCTTGGAAAACTCTACTCGGTGACGTCTTCAGCCATCGGTGGCCTCGGGCTTTAAAAACGAAGCCCCGCTTATCGGAACCGGAAATACAGGGTAAGGATATTTGAAAACTATACAGGGGCCTTGATAACTTGCATTTGTGTTGCATTTTAGTTGCAATGCAATAGATGTAGTCATTTTTATTTGCTTAACTACATGAGAGAAGAATAGAAACAGAATAGCAAACATCTTGACAAGTGGTATGGCATTGTGTTTGCGTTATGAAAGCCTATTCCCCCCTCTTGGGAAAACCACACTTGGACTGGTCCTGTTTGCTCTGTTTCGAAAAGTGAGGCAGTAAGAGAGTTATTATAGAGTAAGGTACATATTTAGTCCAGTCTGGGAGATAACCCCCAGTGGGTCGAGGGGATATAAATAGACCCACTGCTCCGCCAGCAGGAGGTGCAACCCCTTCACTGACGATTTGTCGCCCATGGACATCTACGCTCAGGTGCACATGGGCGACACCTGCTTTGGTGTATCGTCTGTCTTCTATCGTCTTTCTTCCTTCTTCTTTCGTCCTTCCCCGAGCGCTGTCAAGTCTACAGATTGGCAAAACCACACATCTTAAAACCCCCCAGTGGGTCGGGGGGATATAAATAGACCCACTGCTCCGCCAGGAGGAGGTGCAACCCCTTCACTGGCGATTTGTCGCCCATGGACATCTACGCTTAGGTGCACATGGGCGACACTTGCTTTGGTGTATCGTCTGTCTTCTATCGTCTTTCTTCCTTCTTCTTTCGTCCTTCCCCGAGCTGACCGGGGAATAAAATAAAAATAGTTGGCTGTCCCATCAACAGGGGGTGTAACCCCCCCGCTGGTGGGATGCCACGCGTACGTCACTAGCTCTCTGACGTAGGGGTGGCATCTTTTGTCCGCTCTTGCTATGTCTTCTATCCTTCTATCTTTCTTTCTGTTCTATCGACCGAAGGTCCGGTCCAGCAAAGAATAGACCCCAAATCCGAGGCACCCCGTTGACCGTGGGGTGCGACTCGTACGACCGGAGAAAGGGACCCTGGTGGCTGAGGTGTGGTTTTCCTCACCAACACGCCACTTTGGCCCTGGATTCGGTCTAGACGGGCGGGTGCAGTGGCCTACTGCACTCAATCGGTTGCGACCGGTTCATAGAACCGGTTTATGGCCAATCTTGGTTAGAAGGTAAGATTTCTTGCCATCTGATTGGGAGTATACCTCCAGGGTAGCCCTGACACCAGCTATGGACTTCCGAGCGGTGTCCCCTTGTTGGATTCGGTGGCGGGTGGGGAGCCCTGGAGATTGATGGTGAGAAATCTGTACCAACACGTGGATCTTTACCTTCAACACACCCACACCACCAACAAAATTAGACATTGCATACTTAGAACTCGAAGTTATACCATATATACCGAAACCGATACGCTGTTTCAACTGTCCGCGCTTCGGACACACACAGTTGCACTGTCGTCGTGGTGCAGCGTGTCCTCGCTGCGGCAAGGAAGGACACTCTGGGGAGACTTGCTCTGCAGATCCCTGGTGTCCAAATTGTCGACAAGGGGGGTCACACTGCATCTTTGACGGAGTGTCCGAAGTGGTGTCAGGAGGAAGTCATCCTCACACATAGGGCCCAGTACGGCGGAAAGTTCGCTCAAGCAAGAGCAACGCTATACCCAAAAGGATCGACGCCAAAGAATACAACAAAAACATGTTCAGAAGTCCTGAAGATTGTCCCAGGGTCAGTAAACCCGACCCGAAAGGTCCTTCAGACATATAGAAAGCAGGACACCTGCAAAAAACAACACTCCAGTCTGGAGACGGAGGAGGACATGGAGTCCACTTCCTCCCCTCCTACCTCTCCCACCCTCCATCCGCCATCTCCCCACACCCCCTCCTCATCACCACCCTCTCAGCCATCTTCTTCATCCTCACCCCCCCCATCATCCTCACCCTCATTATTCTCATCATCACCCCCATCATCATCTTAACCCACAACATCCTCACCATCATCATCTTCACCCACAACATCCTCACCATCATCATCTTCACCCACAACATCCTCACCATCATCATCCTCACACAAATCACCACATCATACACCCTCATTGCTTCAACCTCTACCCGCATCCGGGACTCCGGTCCTCCTCCCCCTCCACACTCTCCTTCCAAAAAAGACAAAGGTCACCTATGACCCCCAAAAAATGTACCGAACCCGTGCCCTCAAAATAAATAAAAATGGCAGTTCTTCAGTGGAACATTCGCGGTTTGCGTACAAACCGGGCAGAACTCTCTTATCTTTTGACATCACACACCCCAAATGTAATCTGTCTACAAGAAACTAAATTGCCAACACCCACATTCACATTTAAAAACTATCAAACTTACAACCAAATATACACCGACAACCAAATCGCCTTTGGGGGCAACTCCATTTTAATAAATAACCAAACACTACACAGACAAATACAACTAAACACAACACTTCAGGCAGTTGCAGTCAGGGTCACCCTACACTGTCCTATAACTATCTGTTCAATATACGTCCCTCCAAATTATCCTCTATCTTTAAGAGAACTAATAAACCTCAGACCAGCTCCCACAACCCTTCATCATGTTGGGAGATTTTAATGCCCATAGCCCTCTTTGGGGAATTGAACCAACTGACACTGAAGGTAAAACCATAGAAGATTTCTTAACAAAAACCAATACTAGTATTTTTAACGACAATTCCCCAACATTTCAAAATTCAAATAACCTAAACTTTTCATCCATAGATTTAACCCTATGTGATCCTGACCTAATTCCAGACTTTCAGTGGTCGGTCCTGGACGACCCACACGGATCGGACCACTTCCCCATCAACCTAATTCCAGACATTCCACACCCAACTCCTATCCCGGACCGTTTCAATCTTAAAAGAGCGGACTGGGATGGGTTTCACATGGAATGTCTGGAGAAACTCAATCCAACACAAACACAAACTTTTGAACAATTTCATGAAACCCTTCTCGAAATCGTTCAAAAACACATACCAAAATTATCCACCAAACCCCGAAAAAATAAATATTGGTTTACTGAAGACTGTCAAAAAGCTGTTGCGGCCAAAAAATCGGCTCTCAGGAAGTTCGTCAACTCTAAAACAAACGAAGACCTCATTAATTTCCAAATTGCGCAAGCCCAAGCACGCAGAATAATCAGAACAGCCAAAAAAACCCATCTTTTCTAAATTATGTCTCTAATTTAAACAACACACCAATGCATAAAGTCTGGAATATGATAAAGAATTTAAAAGGTACTAAAAAAGGCACAATCAAAAACATCCTAAAACCGAATGACTCCTTCGTAGAAACCGAAAAAACAGTAGCTGACTGTATAGCATCAACTCTCTCCGGAAATTCCTCTACCCACAATTACAACCCTGAATTCAAAAAAGTAAAAATGTCTTCTGAAAAGACAACTGTTGATTTTACGTCTTCAAATGAAGAAAACTATAATTGCAGCTTTTCTCTTAATGAATTAAAATGTAATATTGCAGAACTCTCAAACACAGCTCCAGGCCCTGATCAAATACACAACTAAATCATCAAACGTCTTCCAGACGAAACACTCCTATTACGCCTTGATATTTACAATGAACTCTGGCATTCTCAACAATTTCCGAACAGTTGGCGTCTTGCCACTATTATACCAATCCCAAAACCAGGAAAAGATCACTCTAACCCATCAAACTACCGTCCCATAGCCCTTACAAACTGTTTCTGCAAACTTATGGAAAAACTTATTAACAAATGTCTAAAGTGGTTTCTCGAAACCTCAAACTCCTTATCCAATTTCCAATGCGGTTTTCGCAAAAATCACTCTACTATTGACCATCTCGTCTGACTTGAAACTTTCATTCGGGAAGCTTTCATTCGAAAAGGGCAGCTTGTGGCTATTTTTTTCGACTTAGAAAAAGCCTTCGACACCACATGGAAACATGGTATTGTAAAAGACCTGCGTGACTTGGGCTTACGCGGAAATCTTCCCGAATTTATACGAAACTTTTTGAAAGATCGATCATTTCAAGTAAAAGTAGGTTCAACCCTATCAAATTTACACACCCAAAAAGAAGGCGTCCCCCAGGGAGGCATCTTATCGCCCATTCTTTTCGAAATCAAAATCAATTCCATCACAAAAACCCTTCAAAACAATATTGACTGCTCACTTTACATTGACGACTTCCTGATCTGCTATAAATCCAAATCCAAAATGGATCACATTGAACGTCAGCTTCAGCTTCAGCTTCAACTCCATAAACTGGAAACTTGGGCAAACGGGCACGGGTTCAAATTTTCCACATTAAAAACAAACTTGGTACATTTTTGTCTGTCGCACAAGTGTGTGCGACAACCAGATTTATATTTGTTTGGAGAGAAAATTCCTGTTAAAAAACAAGCTCGTTTCCTGGGCGTAATCTTCGACAATAAACTTTCTTTCCTACCACACTTGAAAGACCTAAAGACGAGGTTTCAGAGTGCTCTCAACACCTTAAAAGTATTATCCAATCCTGAATGGGGAGGAGATACTGAAATACTTCTTCAACTTTACCGTTCCCTTGTCCGTTCCAGGCTGGACTATGCCAGTCTTGTTTACGGATCAGCCAGAAAGTCTTACCTTAAAATTTTAGACCCTGTTCAGAACCAAGGCCTTCGCCTTGCCCTAGGCGCTTTCCGTACTTCACCTGGAGAAAGTTTACAGGCAGAAGTGCATGAACCATCTTTAGAACTTAGAAGGAAAAAACTCTCTTTGCAGTACGCTTTGAAACTTAGCTCAGTACCCCAAAACCCAGCCCACAAATGTGTCTTTGGCCTTCCCGAAGATCTAAAAACTCTATCCTCCTTAGGAAATAAAGTAAGCCCTTTCGGAATAAGAATCCAGAACGATCTCAAAGACATAGATTTTTCTGAAGACATAATCGAGCCCTTTGCCATGTCCAGCATACCTCCATGGCATTTAACCAAACCAAACATAGATACTAGTCTTGAAAAACACAACAAAAAGTCTACAGACAAAACTACATACTTAAACTCATACAAACAGCTAATAAATAGGTACCCTGAAGCAGAGAAACTTTTTACAGACGGATCCAAAAATGACTCCTCAGTAGGAGCTGGTGCCCTTGCATCGCCACACAGCTTAAGCTTAAGGAAACTCCACCCAGAAGCTTCAGTCTACACTGCTGAGGCAATAGCTCTTGAAATGGCCCTAAATATAATAGATCAATCAACCAAGTCTACTTTCCTAATCCTTTCAGGCTCTCTCTCTTGTCTGAAATCTTTAGTGCGCTCTGACACCTCCGACAACAGAATTTTAAAACTATTAAACTGCATTTTCTACATCAATGTGGAAAAACTATTACAATAGCTTGGCTTCCAAGCCATGTACGCATTGATGGCAACGAAGCATTTGACCAATTTGCCAAAGAATCTCTAAAACTACCTGAAATCAAAGATAGTAAAATCTCTTTCTCTGACATGAAACCGAAAGTAAAAGAACACATCACATCCTCCTGGTCCCAAATTTGGAATCAACAAATTCACAACAAACTCCATTACATTCAGCCGAAACTTACGCCCAGGAAACCACTCTCTCTCCTACGAGGAGAAAAAGTAATTTTAACCCGACTAAAGATAGGACACACGCACGTCACGCACAAATATTTGCTCGAAGGAGAGGAAGCTCCTTTTTGCGTGGCGTGCAACACAGTTTTCACAGTTCGGCACATCCTAACGGAATGTGTCTAATTTAATTATGTTCGTGAGAAATATTTTAAATGTAAAGATATTAAGACCCTTTTTGACATCGTAGAGCCAAGAAAAATTTTAAGTTATATAAAAGAAATTGGACTATTTAATAGAATATGAAAATATATAGTTATCGTTATCGGTGTATATATTCATACACTGAAATTTATATTGTATATACAAATGTAAATAAGCCTTTTCCATATTTACCAAAATATTTTTATAAATGTTTGTTCGTCTTTTTAGCATAATGAAAATAATATGATCGTGTGCGGTTGCGAGCTCCGAAAGACTCTTACTAAAATCACGTCTGATTTTGTAGCGGTGAAACCTGTTGGCGCCCCAAAATTGTGTCGATAGTGCCGTAAAACATCTACCCAATCAATCAATCTGCTTTGACTTTGGTAAGATCTGTTATAGTCTCTTCAAGATGCCAGTGACTTTCCTTTCTGGGGGGTCTTTTGTACATGGCCCAACAGTGGTTTGATACTGCTTGATTTGTACATGTGCCTCTGCTGGAACCTGAGCATTTGTATAGATTAGATTTGTGAAAGTTCGTCACTTTGGTTGCCTAAAGCTCCCGAACTACTTAGCTTTTGAATTTGAAAATATTAGCGGTGGTTCAGAATCATTTAAAGGGTGCACAATATAAGTCGGACTAAAACTTAAAAAAAACAATCCTCCGCCATGGGTGGTTGGTGTGTGCCCTGGTGTGGTTTGCTCCTTCTTTAAGCTTTCCTATCAAACATATGTTGTCCTTATCTCTCCTCCTCTTTTTTTTTTGTTTGCTTTGCTAGTGCTGAAAAACTTTTGGTTATTTCCTGCTTTGCTGTCAAACATTTATCATCTTGATCTCTCCTTTTTTGGTGTGTTTTTTTACTCTCTTTTAACACGTCTAGTCTTCTGCACTTATATTTCCTTATTGTGTTGCCAGTAAAACTTATAAAAAAAACGATCCTCAGACATGGATAGTTGGTAGGTGCTCTGATGTTGTTTGCTCCTGCTTTCCTATCTAACATCTGTCGCCCTGATCTCTTCTCCTATTTTTTTTTAACAGCTCTAGTCTTCGGCACTTACATCACCTTATTGTATTGCAAGTGCAGTAAAACTCTTATTAAAACTTTGGAAAACTAATCCTCACACATGGATGGTTGGTGAGTGCCCTGGTGTGGTTTGCTCCTGCTTTCCTATCAAACATATATCGTCCTGATCTCTCCCTCTTTTTTGTGTGTCTTTTACTCTCTTTTAACGCCTCTAATCTTCAGCACTTAATGTGTTGCAAGTGCCATAAAACTCTTACTAAAACTAAAAAGTGTCCATCTGCTTCCTGAGTCGAGGTTAAAAAAAATTATTTTGTTGGATTGTTTGATAGGCCTCCTTTTTTTTGTTACTCTCTTTTAACACCGGCACTTAGATCTATATCACCTAATTGCATTGCCAGTGCTGTAAAACTTGCTGAAACTTTAAAATATCCCCAATCCTCAGACAAAGTACGAGGTGGAGGAAGAAGTGAGTGAAATGACCAGCTCCCCCCTGTACAAGGGCACTCTGCACCTCAACGAGCTGCTGCTGACCCGAGGCACCTCGGCGGCCAAACGGCAGCTCAAGCACCAGGTCTATGAGAAGGCGGTGAAGGCTCTGAGGACGGGGGAGGTCGACAACCTCCTAGCCGACAAAAAGTCTGAGAACACAGCCACTTCTCAACCCCAGGTAGGTCTCAGGGTGAGCGAAGAATTTACACACACCCCCCCTGCCATAATGTCTTCGCTCTGTGTGATGATCACAGCCTGCTGTTTCTTGTTCCTGTGAAAGTGTGGTTGGTGGGTGCTCTTGTGTGGTTTGCTCCTCTGTCCTATCATAAATCTATTGTCTGTTTCGCTCCTCCATCTTTTTGTTTGTTATTCTCTTGTAACACCTGTATTCTTCAGCACTTATATGAGCTAATTGTGTTGCAAGTGCCGTAAAACGCTTAGCTAAAATATATAGTTCACAATTGGGGGCCATAGTTTACTTTTACTGATCACAGAGCATTCTATAGAGGTCAAAGGGCGTTCTATGAGGTCATATAACGTCTGGTCTAAGGTCGAGGTCAGTGAACCCTTTCTTGAACGAAATATGTAGAGATGTAAATTAAACCCCGGGGCAGTGCTACTGACTGAAGTGTCTTTAGGCCATTCCCAAAGGGGGGACATTAACATGTTCTTATACACAGCAGAATTGTAAATGGTCTGATTCATCAATGTCATGCTCATAACTGTGCCTGAACTGCACCAGGGAACTGCTGCTTTTTCTTTCCTATTCTTTACTATAGTCATTTTTCCTCTACTTCTTTTGTATGTTTGCTACATGCACACTCTTGTGACCCGCTATTTCCGGGGTGCCTTGATAGTCGAAAGCAGACTTTGTGCTGTTGAAGCTAGAGAGGTGAGCAGAGTAAGCCTGATTTCCTGTATGGACTTCTCTGTTGACATCCACCCCTTGGCGCTCATATGATTTTATGCAGTTGCGAGTGCTGTAAAAACTCTATTGAAACTAAAATTAAGAGATGTAAACAACAGAAAGGCGAAGCATTAATTTTTAGTCTCTGGATTGTCTGAGAAAAGTTGACAGCACAGTAGAATGAAGACTTACCACTTCAGTGGTGCTCGCAGCAATAGACTTTTGGTGAAGACAGTAATGATTTGTAAAGAAAGACAAATAAAGATAAGTAACACAAGTTTACTTCATGATGTTTATTTCCTTGCAGCCGTTGCTCAAGACAGAAGACCTGTCCAGCAAAATCCAGAAGCTGATGGACAAAGTGAAAAGCTCGACAGAGGTGGACAAGCAGAATGTTTTGTTCCTGGACATGGTGAGTGGGCAGTTGTTAATTTTGACGAGAGGTGTGTGTTGTAGTCTGGTGAAATCAGACGCCCATCAAAGTTGAAAGTAGTAACATTGAAGGAAACATTATTTTTCTACCTGTTAGACAATTAGTATCAGTTTTTTTTCCTTTTTGCTCAACATGTAATACGTCCTTTAAAAAATACATATCTGAGTGAGTGTTGGGAAAAAAGTTTTGTCAATGGCACAAAAAAAAAGTAAATTTGCAGGTTCAAAGGGCATTCAAGCTTTGTAAATCAACAATCTTTGGCGGCCATTTTCTGGCTAATTTTATTTTGGACACCAGGCGACCCTCCACCTCCTTCTATTACAAATATCTCGACTTTCTTACAAGATAGATATATTTGGGTTTTTTTATCATCAAAAACAAGGGAAATGAACAGGCTGTAAGATTATACCAATAACTCCATATGCCTTAAACTGATAGGTGTCTGATTCTACCATATCATGGCACATATTGTACGGTTCGTCCATAGAGCGCGGTAGTGCAGTGCCGCCCCAAATTTTTTTAATGTTCTAATAAGTAATGCTCCCACAAACATAAAATAAGAGAAGCCAGAAACAAACACAGGCCAAATATATCGAAATCAAGGTCCTCACTGGCGCCGAAACTGTTATTTCTGTATCTATAAAAACGTCTACCGTGTCATGCCAAAATCCACACTCTTTAACTAAACATAATAGGATATTCAACAGTGGTAACCTGACCTATAAATCACTCTTTGGGCTAACCCAAGGGATGACGACACTGGTAGCGAGTTGGCTGTACATTAATGTTAATAAGACGGCACATCTCTAATGTGCACCCACGAAACATAGCCCACTGAAGGCAGTCTAAAACTAGAGGTGAATTGTGATTGGTTAATTGTCTTGCCACTATATTAAGTGAACCTAGGGATGTGAACGTGACATACTTAAGTCCCCGTCCTATGAGTTGTGCCTTTGAATGCTTTTGTAGTGGAGTGGTGAAAGTTACTAATTGAGTGTTCAGTTCCAATGCAGGATGAACGAAATTGATGTTTAGCTAGCGAACAGACTTGATTTTAGAAATCAAAGTGACAAGTCAAAAAAATATAAATAAAAGGATAAGGTCCTCCTTCACCAATCCAAAGATCGTAAAAGTATACACCAGCCCCTCAACTACGTCCTTGACTATCTTCAACCTGCGATAGCTTATTGTGCACGCCCACTTTTAGCCTCACGAGCCACCCCTGATGAGGGGCTAATGAACCAGTTTCTCTTGCCAGTTATGCACAGTCAAACTTGCTCTAATGGCCACCTGTCCAAGACAATCACCTCACGGTGCACCAGCAGTGGAATTTTAGTTACAGTGGCTGAGCACTTATCACATCGGGGTCACGGGGTCAGCTCCCTGTCATCACCCTCTCTGGGCTGACTTAATTTTTGGTACTTTTCAATGTACATTTCAGGTGTATCCTTGTGTTTATGGTAATTATCATTTAATGCACCCAAAGCCCAAATTTCTGCTCTTGAGACACACAAAAAATTGACATTGTAACTTGTCTGGTTATTTCGCTAGATGCGCTGAAGTCAGCAATGCTAAATTGTAAAAAATTTTTGACAAATATGTAGGTGTTTATGGGGAGCCACTCCTGGGTCCTGCTTCTTTACAGTCTGGTTGCCATTTATCTTTCTGTCTTTCGCCATACTAAATGACTTATTGAGTGATGGGCTTCTTTTGTACTCAAAATTGTTGTGTGTACAACCGTCCACAGGCTTTCATTGAGTCTCGATGCGGCCTACGGCACAAGTATCAGGTGGAGCCAATTACCACAGAGAAAGGTAAGTTTTTTTGGTAAGTGTTTTACAGTGCTTGCTACTGCATAAGGCCATATGAGCACGTGGGACACACCAAACATTTTCAGTTGGTAGGAAATTTTGAATTTTGCCTGGGTGGCGGCCGAAGCCTGCACTTATCGATTTTTTACCACCAAGGGATCTTAAACGTGCGCAGCTTGCACATGGGACCGCTGAGATTTTTCGTCCTTCTCGAGAAGGCTAGGTGTAGATCTTTCCTACCAGAAGATCAGGGGTGTGGCTGAAAGACAGCAGTAAGAAGGAGCCAAGGAGTAGCAGTAGAAAGGCTGCAGAAATAGTCAGGAACCCAGGTGCGGGAGTAGGGGCAGAATGTGGAGACGAAAGGAGATGACCGAAAATTGCAAGAGAGAAGGAAAGAAGGTGAAAGGAGACGATTTTAGAGGGAAATTTTTTTCGGTCGCTACCTGGATTCGAACCTGGGACCTTTGAATGAGAGGCGAACACCTTAACCTCTAGGCCGCGAGACCCCACGAAAGGTGAGTGAGTGAGAAGGGTGAGGGGGTGCCTTATGCTGTTTGAAAATGGAGGGGAAAGGGAGGAGGGGGGGGGGGAGATTTTGTAAGAAAATTTGTCAACTTGAAACAAGATCTGTCTTGATTTTATTTTGCAGTGACTATTTGGAGGGGACCCCTTGTAGATCCTACTTTATTTTTACCTATATGGGTGTTTCTTGGGACGAAATGACATCATGTGGTTTTCGTGTGCTGCTGTGTTATTCTGATGCAAGTGGATGAACGGTTTGACTGGCAAGTCCCATGTCTTAACTCCACCTTATCAAGCATCTCTAAGTTCCCGGCAATGTCCTAGATTCAGCAATCAGGAATTTGAGAACGTTATCACATATACATTTCACCAAAAAGAGTCCTAATTGATATAATTGTGTTCGTCCTTATATAGTCGGATGTTATCATTATAACCTTCCGTGTCCCGGATTGGGTTTTGAGAAAGTTAGCAAGTCTTCTTTCCTCTTCCTCAGTTATTTCTGTATTTGTGTCCTGCTGTTTCTCAAAACTTACTATTATAGTTTTATTAGATGTGCTTCTCTTCACTCAACATCCTAAACAAACAAATTTTTCTCTGTCTCAGGTTTCCACATGTACACCCGTGTTCGTCTCTACGTGGAGGAGAAGCCTTTTACGTCGGCCATTGGGGTGGGCAAGAAGGAAGCCAAGCTGCACGCCTGCCAGAAAGCACTAGATACTTTACGGAACAAAACTGTGGAGCAGATTATGGCTGAGGTGAGCTGTCAGCTCCACGGTGTACCGACCAGGGTGACTTGTAAATGTCCTACCTCCCTTTTCTTCTTGTTTAGCATACTTTTCGGGGCTAGTTTACGCAGGCTTGACTGTAGCAGGTATCATGATTTGTTTCTTTTTAATCCAGACAAACAAAGAAACGAATGAACATGTCCCGGAAATCTGGAAGGACGGAGAGTCAACAAGTACAGTGTGGGTCAAGAGTCACGAAGTTGGTAAAAGACCCTCATCATTTTATAGAGAGCTTGCAAGTTGAATTTCCTTTAGGGATTTATTTTCTGGGAATCAGTTTTTCACTGCTTTCTGAAACTGGCACAGTCCTATCGATGTTAACTATGGTAATGAACGTGACAGCAACCTAAGTGCAACCCAAAATGCACAGAAAATATTGTTTTTAATTTAATTTGATTTTTTATTTTGTTTCTGTGTAGCATGTCAACCCTCCAGAGAGTGCAGATGGGCCAGGGGAGACTGGTGAACAGTGCGAAAAGGAAAGGATTGGCCTGTACTTGGTAAGTCATACTCTCTCTGGGGATGGGATGACCATACTTTGTTGCTGTCCGCTTCTGTTTTTATTGAACAAGCATATTTAGGTCTTTTTGATACCTGTTTGGCATGTAAATGTCTGAAACAGCCTCTTCTTTGAATGTTGCAGGTGTTTGGCGGGTGTAGATGGTAGGTTCCAATTCTTCTCTATCGCACTTTCTTCTCGATCGCAACTCACTTGGAGTCTGGTATCTATCATATAATGGGCCATCCTGCTCAGCTCATCTGTCAGCCTGTAAAGCTTCTCTTGTAGTGTCAATGGGGTTGGCCACATTTCCTGTCTCAGTGCCCTGTGTGTCTTGCAGTGATGAAGGATGTGTTTCACAGTTTGTTCCACCTCTCCTCACTGGCATTTTGGTGTCTGTACCAGTTTTAAAAAGCCGAAAATGTTTCTGATTGTTTTAGGGTCTGCTGAGGTTATAATATAGATTATAAAGCGCATTGAGCTTGATGTTCAGTGGGGACATGCGCTATACAAATGCTGGTTATTTATTACCATTATATAACAATTCTAAATGTTGTCTTGTTCTCTCGACAGCCCAAAGAGGAGGACAAGGTAGAGTTGCTGGACACTCTGATTGCCAAACTGTGCACCGAGTCGGAGACTCGCACAAAAAAATCAAACACTGGGAAAGATTGCGCATCTGGAGAGTCAGGAGGCGACCAGAAGCAAGGGTCGTCAAAACAATCCACTGCTAAGGATGATGCCTCCAGAAACCCTAGCACTGACGAGACTCAGGAGGAAGGAGTGACCAGTGGTCAAGGTGGCAAGTCAGAGGAACTGACAGGCGGTCAGGAGAAAATGCCTAATGTCCGACAGGTGATGACAGAGGTGACCGGCAACAACATGGTGATGACCATTGACAAGATCTGTCTACAACTCAAACTGAAACTAATGGCAGTCTACAGGAAGGTAGGTCTGCTGATGATGTAGCACATGGCGCACGGGCAGTGGAATTTTAGTTGTAGCCTTATCAATATCGGGGTCACAGGGGTCAGCTCCCTGTTGCCGCTCTGTTTGGGCTGACAGTTTTTGGTACTTTTCAACGTACAGTTTTAGGTGTATCCTCGTATTTAAGGTAATTATCATTTAATGCACCCAAAGCACGCATTTCTGCTCTTGAGACCCAAAAACAACGGATGTTGTAACTTGTCTGTTTATTTCGTTATACGCTCGGAAGTCGGCAATGCTAAATTGTAAAATTTTTTGTACAACAAGTGTGAATGAAAAATAATCAATATTTAAAAAGAGCACAACAAAAACTGTTGCACTTTCGGAACATGAACAACATACCATTGGTGCGCATACTCAGAAAAGCTGGTATCTGCGTATATAATAGGAAGCTGTAATTTTGCAACTTTATCCATCTGGCACACAATTCGCTATGAAGTAATTCCTCCAAATACAACTTTATGTGTCTAATATAATCGGGAATATTCGCATATTTTCCGTAAAGTTTATCAAAATTACCCTGATGTCTCTCTGAAAAAGTGCAAACCGATTTTAGTGCCAGAATACATCTACGACAATGTAATCACTAATACATGAACAGTAGGCTATTAGTTACTCTCTATAAATTATTTCTTATTTTTCTCAAAACGCTAGATCTAGGTTTTGTAAGTTGACTGAATAACAGGGATGACTTCTCGTGATTGTATTATAAGAATAATTTCTAGCTTTCCAGTGACACTGAATCAGCACCAGGCTTTTCAAGCTTTTATTTTCGTTTCTATAACCATTTGCAATAACTGACAATGTTCTGATTTCTTTAGGTTCATAAGTGTCCACGCATATGTCTGACACAAAAACAGGGCTGCCTAAATCAACCGATTTTTCCGGTAGATGCCGATTTTGGGCTTGTTCTACCGCCATACCGATAAGGTGTCAAAACTACCGGATTTGCGATGGGTGCTGAAAGAAGAAAAAGAACCCATTCTGCAGTGCTCCCATTCTTCTTTGTTTTTGCGGAAATCCGTACATTCCGAAAGTTCTGTAGGCTACTTGCCACATCATCATGTCACCTCAATGTGTTTAAAAAAAAAAGAAAGAGAGAGAGAGAGATCAGCACTTGCCTCCGTAACTTGTCAGATATTTACGGCAACTTCTGGTAATAAGTTGTATTAGAAACTGCCAGATTGCGCATTTCGAACACTCGACCATTGTCTATCTGTGCTGTTCGGTTCGCAATAGTTTTTCACATGCATATCGGCTAAAATTTGTCTACTCACGATAGATAATCTTCCTCCTTCCTTTCATTCATTCTTTCTTTCTGTCCATTTTCGGGTTTTTGCTGCGGCTGGAAAATCTGTGCATTTAATTCATTTATCTAGAAAACAGAATTATGAATGTAGAAAGAAAATCGATATCGAAGCAAAACAGATCTTGGTCTAGAGAATAGGTCAGTACCAAATGAGGATTCTACGCAGGGGGACTGCGGGAATCTGAGGAAAAAAAATAGCTGAGACCCGAGAAAATGCGCGGAGTCCTCGAAACGAAATCTGAGTTCATATGTTACCGGTTGCGTTTGTGATATTACGTCGGCTTTCCCCAGTCCGAGAGTACGTTTAATGCGAATTAGCGGCTATGGCAGCAAACGGAAGTGTTGGTGTAATACGGAGACTCCATCGGGAAAATAAAAATCTACTTTCGCTTTTGTTACCGCCCAGAATTGTCCGATGATAGTTTGTTAACATTAGATTTACAGTTAATAAAAATTTGTAACATGCAGTTTGTGCAAATTAATTCTATATTCTCACTGATGTCAGTATAATGACATAAAAGAAAGAAAAAGAAAACAAGTGTCCTCCAATTTCTGGATTGTCGGGCCCGTCATCGTGACCAGTCAGTGAACCTGTGCGCGTTGGCATCGTGTTAGCAGTACGGCATGAGTAAGGGACTGGCCGGTGGTTATTGGGTAATCAAAGTTCCTTCAAAGTATATGTAGGAGCGTTGCTGCAGGGCTTCGGAATTGAGGGGAGGTGTTAGACGCAATAAAATCTACGGCAACAGGATAAGGCAGCGGTACAAGAAACTGATGCTGAAATAAAAACGATAAGTGGAAGTCGTTTTGACATTCGACAATCGAGTGCGTAAATGAGAGAACATTAGAGTACAGGCTTGGTGATTGTATCTTCAAGGTTGGTGTTCCCAGATTTGTTGGTGATGACAAATCGAATAGTGGCAATGAGGAAATGCCATTTTCAACCCTCGAAAAGCTCTATGTTGGATGCTATGCATCATGATGGCTTGTTGCTGATTAAAGACTGGTACTGTGATTTAGCATTTTGAAAAAAAATCAATACTTAGTCCATGATGCAGTGATTCACTGATTGCCAGGTTTTCAGCATCACTACATCCCACGCTCTCTCAGTGCTTCCAGCTCCGGCTCTCAGTACACGCTTTCTTTTATTTTCACTTTTTACTCTGCCGTAAGCCTAACTATAAAGGTTTTATAAATAAGTTTTGTCTTGCATGCTGTTTAAAATCCGTTATTACTGAAACCAAACATAGTTTTGGCAGTTGATGTTCTTCTTGCCTCTCCTCAGGGCAAGATCAGGATTCATTTTGTATATTTAGGGTAAAACTAGTTAAAATCAATTGTCTGTCATACCTAAGTCTCCAAGGACTTAATCAGTGTCCTATGCTAGTGTTGGGAAATATGTTTAATATAGTTTCTATTGGTATGGGCTAGGAGTTTTGAAGTTAGTTTGGCAATCACCCTGCACTTAATTCCAGATTCAATACTGAATGATAGGTGCCTTGAACGATAGTCCATAAAATGATTTTAAAAAAACAAACAACCTCGCCTCATTACATACACATTGTTCATCGTAACTCTTGCACACCCAAACACCCCCTTCCCCTCCCCACATATATAAACACCCACGAGAGCATGCACACACACACACACACACACACACACACACACACACACACACACACACACGTGTGCATGCACAAACAAGTTTTCAAAATATAATTACCCAATATCACGGAAAGCAAGCGCGGTCTATGGGGCAACGATCATCTTTTTTTTCCCTCTTTGTCTTTGTACTACCTGATTTTGGGCCAAACTACCTGAAACTGACCCTGGATCTACCTGAAATGGGAACTTTGAGGTAGGCAGCCCTGCAAAAACTAAGAATGAATATTAGCTGTCATTATTTTTATTCCATGCAAGACGTTCATCTCTGCCCATGTATTAACACAGTTTTGTTTTTAAAGAAAATCTAATATATCTTTCTTAGTTGTATGCAGGCTGCCACAGACACAGCATGATTCATGAACAAACGCAGAGTAACTTTCTCTTGTTTAATGGTAGAACAAGAGCTAACGCTGAGTGTCTTTTGTTAAAAAATGCAGATGTGCATCTTTCTTCTCTTATAACTTGACTATTACTACTCGCGCAGATTTAAGATTTCTATTGGTAAAAGACATAATATTCGTAGTCAGTTTAACACAGATTTTGGAGAGATCTGTCATGTTTTTTTAATATAAACAATGATTTATTCATAAGTATGTAACTAAAATAGGACATATTGGGTACTCTACAAACACTTGTCTAGAACAAAGACTAAGGCACAGAAATTAACCATTCTGACGCAGAATAAATCTCAAGACATTGAGCTTTTAGAACATGTGCGTAATGGTTTGATGTGAGGAATGGGGAAGAAGTTATATCGTTTCAAACGCAGACAAAAATGCGAACTTCTTAACTGACACCGGCAAATTCGCTTCAAGGCTCATTAACCCTGTGACCCTGAGCCGAGGAGCTCCGGCGGCTGCTGAGTCACGCTGACTAAAAGTAACAGAATCGGGCGAAAAGTGACGCAGTGAGCATCAAAGTGAAACTGTGACCAGTTTTTGAATAAATTAGAATTCAAATTTCAGAAGAATTCCTTTTCTTTAATGGTTTCGCTGACAAAGTGCTATTTTTCTCAAAACTACTGTGAATAAAACAAAGGTATTTTGTCAGCGGATGTAAGTATGCAGTGTAGGGCTTGCAACCAAGGTCATGGTTTTAGAACCCCATCCGAGGCCTGATGTTATGCCCTCGGAAAAGGCACTTAAAACAAAACTTCCTCACTTCACCCAGGTGGGAATAGGTACCCAATTCTAGGCAGCGAAAGATCTTGTCAGTTTGTTCATGTTTGAGGGCTTAATCAGCTGCTTGCACTTTGCGCTTCCTGGGAAGTCGAGAATGTTTTTGAGTGTTTTAGGGTCTGCAAGGGTAATAATCGAGATTCTATAAAACGCAGAGAGCTTACTGTTGAGTGGGGATTTGCGCTATGCAAATTCTGTTTATTCATTTATTTATTATTGTAATGAAATGTTGGTCTAACATAACAAGAACCAAATCTTGCAGCTTCTTAAACTATAGGGGACTCTCTTGGCCTAGAGGTTAAGGTGTTGGCCTCTCAAAGGTCTCGGGTTCGAATCCAAGTAGCGACGGAAAAATTTTCTTCTCTAAATTTGTCTCCTTTCACCTCATATCCTGCTCTCTAGCAATGTTCTGTCATCTGCTTTCGTCTCCTCTTTCTGCCCCCACCCCCTCACCTCTTTTTTTGGGTTTTAGTAGAGGTTTTACGGCGCTCGCAACTGCATAAGGTCATATGAGCGCCAAGGGGTGGATGTCAACGATAGTAAGGATTAGGAAGGAAAAACCAGCAGTTCCCTGTTGCAGTTCAGGCACAGTTATGAGCATGACATCGATGAATCAGCCCATTTACAATTACAATTCTACTGTGCATAAGAACTTAAGATGTTAATGGGAATGGCCTTAAGACACTTCAGTCAGTAGCACTGCCTTGGGGGGTCCTCTCCTCCTTTGCCCCCTCCTCTGGGCTCCTGATTCTTTCTGCAGCCTTTCTACTGCTTCTCCTTGGCTTCTTCTTACCGCTGTCTTTCAGCCACATCCCTGATCTTTTGGTAGGAAAAATTTACACCTAGCCTTCTCGGACAAGGGCGAAAAATTCTTGGAGGGCACGTGTACAAGTTGCGCATGTTAAAGATCCCGTGGTGGTCTAAAATCAATAAGAGTAGGCTTCGGCCGCCACCTGGGCAAAATTCAAAATTTCCTTCCAACTGAAAACGTTGAATGTGTCCCAAGCGCTCTTATGACCTTATGCAGTTGCGAGCGCCGTAAAACACTTACAAAAACAAAAACAGCTTGTTAAACTGGGACTCACCTCAGAGACCTTAATCAAAATAATCTCTCTCTCTCTCTCTCTCTCTCTCTCTCCCTCCCCCCCTCTCTCTTTTTGCTTTCTCTCTCCCTCTTTCTCTCTCTTTTGCTCTCTCTCTCTCTCTCTCTCTCTCTCTCTCTCTCTCTCTCTCTCTCTCTCTCTCTCTCTCTCTCTCTCTCTTTGTTTCGCTTTCTCTCTCTTTCTCTCCCTTCCTCCCCCCCCCCCTCTTTCTCTCTCTCTCGCTCGCTTTTCACCCCTTTTCTCTCGCTCTCTCTATCGCTCTCTTTCTCTCTCATGGACACACATGCACACACATAGACACGCGCTTGATCACTGGCTGTCTCCCTCCCTCCCTCTCTCCCTCCCTCTCTCTCATGTACGGGAAAACAATAACGGTTTCAAGTTTTCCCTGTCAAAGATGGTTGCAGTACACTTCTGCCAAACAGGCAGACGTGTACTGCAGCTGGATTTGACACTATACGGGGAAAGGATTCCCGTCCAGGACCAGGCTCGTTTCTTCGGCGTTACATTGGACAAAAAACTCACATTCATACTACACATCAAAGACTTTTGTTTGAGGTGCCAGAAAGCGTAAAACGCTTTGAAAATTCTCTCGCATCCGGAGTGGGGCGGGGACTCAAAACACCTTCTCCACTTGTACATATCCCTTGTCCGATCCAGGCTATGGCTGTCAGGTCTACGGATCGGCAAAACCACACATCCTAAAAATGCTAGACCCAGTGCAAAACCAAGGACTCCGCCTCGCTCTGGGGGCTTTCCGCACTTCCCCGGTGGAGAGGCTCCAGGCCGAGGCAAACCTTCCATCACTAACACTGAGACGCACACAACTCTCACTACAATACGCAATTAAGCAGAGCTCAACACCAGAGAATCCAGCGCACAACTGCATTTTTAAAACAAACCCAGAAACCATAAACAAATTCCAAAACAACGAAAGACTCATCAAACCCTCCGGCCTCAGAGTCCTTGAGGCCCTCAAAAACATACACTTTTCCAAACAACACATCCAAAAATTTCTTTTCCCCGACCTCCCTCCGTGGCATCTCACCAAGGCAAAAGTAGACTTACAGCTGACCACACACGACAAAGCTAGCACATACACCAAAACATTTAAAGCAGAATACAAAAAACTTATAGAAAAATACCCCGGTGCGGAGCTCGTCTTCACAGATGGCTCCAAAAAAGACAATGATGTGGGCAATTGACATGGCACTGGACTCCGTAGAAAATTCTCCTAACAAATCATTCCTTATCCTTTGTATGTCTTGCATCACCTTGCTCACAAACTACACACTCCTCCACCCAAATATAGTGAGGCTACAACAGAAAATACACACCTTAACTGAAACAAGGAAAAATCTCTTGTTCGCATGGATACCTAGCCATGTGGGCATCCGAGGAAACGAGCAGGTAGATGACCTGGCTAAGAAATCCTTATCCCTTCTGTTGGGATCAGCAACGAACACTCTCTCACAGACTGACTTTAAAAATAAAGTCAAAAAGTACACATCCAGTCTGTGGGAGAGCCACTAGAAAAAACAGACGGGTAACAAACTCCACAATATTAAACCCAAACTGGGACCGCGAAATCCTTCGGACCTCTCCAGAAGAGACGAAGTCATTTTTACTTGATTACGCATTGGACACACGGCCCTAACACTCAAATACCTCCTTCAAGGAGATAAACCGTTCTGTGTCGGATGCAACACAGATTTTACCAAAAGACACATTTTAACCGAATGTCTAGACTTCGGAGAGACCCGAAGGAAATACTTTAAAAGCACAAAATTACAAGATATTTTTTCCGTCGTTGTTCCCAACCGAATTTTAGATTTTATAAAGGCCATTGGCCTTTATGGAAAGTTATGAAACAGATTGTTGGAAAATTTTTCAGCGCTATTTAGAAAGTTGTTTTAAATTTAAATCTAAAGCTAAAGCCCGTTTACACTCGATTTTTAGCGTATTAAAAATTTTTAAATAGAAATATTGACCAGTATCAAGCCGAGAAAATGAAACGTTGAGAAAAAACCAATTTGCTTCGCGCGTTCATATGACCTTATGCAGTTGCGAGCGCCGTAAAACCCCATACTAAACATGTACGGAATACTCTCTCCCTCCTCACCACAGGTTTCTGAGGGTTCCGACTGCCATGTCACCTGTGACGTCTACATATGTGACCGGTTCATCGGCCAGGGCCGCGGTCCGTCGCGTAAGCTGGCCCAAACATGTGCGTACAGGGAGGCGGCTCAAGTCCTGAGAGGGACCACGGGTGAGGCTATTCTCAACATGCTTCCTGCAGCCTGTGAGGACGATTTGAAGGCCCCGGATATCCTGGATGTTGTCTACAAGGGTAGAGACTTTAATATTATGTACTATCTGTGTGTATGTGCATATGTGTTTGTGTGAGTGAGTGTGAGAGAAAGGGAATGAGTGAGTGAGTGAGATGTGCGTACATGGAGGCGGCTAGAGTCCTTGAGAGGAACCATGGGTGAGGCTGTCCTCAACACGCTGCCCGCGGCTTGTGAGGACGACTTGAAGGCCCTGGCAGACCTGTCGGTGTTCTGGCAATTTGGACCCCAGCTAAAACTTCACCACCCTGCTGGACGTTTCTGACAAAATGTCTCTTGCCAGCAAAAATGTTCATGCGAAATGCGAGCCATTATTCGAAATGTTCGTTCATCTGGTCGGTAGTGTGCTGTTTGGCGTAAGGAAAAATTTAGATTTTTGTAGGTGCTCTTTCAAAATTTTGCTTTTCTTTCTTCCGTTAAAGGTTTTCATTTTTGACAAGTGCTGTTTCACAGTTTCTGCCGGAAAAGGTTTTTGATTAGATCTATTCGTGTGTTTCATTGTGACTGATTGATGTTGTGACTTTATAAGTGTGTAGATTTGGAGGTAGATCTAAATACAGACCTGCCACTCATCCCGATTTAATCGGGATATCCCGATTTTTTGCCCCAAATCTCAACCATCCCGATTTTCCCGATTTCGATCGCCAGTATCCTGAATTTTTGTCGTTGCACCTGTTGCGTTCGATTCTTAGAAAAAAATGTAAAAAGTTTTGCAATCTCTTTTGCTTGGAAGCACCGATTGGACTTTTTATCTGCAGGAACTTGGAACGCTATTTTCTAAAGCATCTATGCCGAATCTAGGTCTAGTAGATGACTAACGCACGTTATTTAAACTAAAATCGACCTAGTTTCAAACGCTCATTCGCATCACATGACATGACCTCGTACGTGTGGTGAGTAACGCGTGTGTCGGGGACCGTCGGTTGTCGGGGTCAACAAAGTTCTTTCACACCGGTCGCGTTGGTCGAGGTGTTTTTGGGACTTAACCAGTGTGGACGGCCGGGGGAAGGGGCTGGGGGTATTGTTTTGACACTTGGGCTTAAAGTGCGTGCCGTAATACAGGTACTAATTAAGAGGAAAGGAATTTTTTTTTAAAATGAACAACCTTGGCGCGATCTTTTTTTCGATATGAGGGAAGTCAAACGTTGTTAAAACGCGGGCGTTTTGCGTGGAGAGTTACGTGTCAGCTATTTTCAAGACTACAAGTGTTTCAGCATCACTGCGATCTTCGCTCCCCCAGTCTATCCAACTTCGACTCGAGTACATATATTATGCTGTCTTTCAGTTTTCCCACTACAGTCAAACCTGTGTAAGACGGACACCCATTGTCAAGGAGAAAAGTGGCCGTATAAGACAGGTGGCCGTCTTAGGCAGGACTGGTCAAGATGAAGAAAACAAACTATTCCCATCTGAGGTCCCAATCGAAAGTAGCTGCATTGTTGATGTTTTTGTTGTTGTTGTGTTTGTTGTTGTAATTGGGTTGTATTTCGTTTGTTAATTTTATTTTGTTGCTGATTTTGCTCAAGGGTGACAATAAAACGAAATGTATCAGACGATAAGACCGAGTGCCATGTTAAAACAAACACATGGGTCGCCACCACTCGGAAAACGAGCGACGCTTCTGTCACAAGTTCATGTTGACGTCCTTTGTTACTTTGTTACAGACTGGGTAAACAGTGACCACTCATCTCACTTACGATTTGTGTATGAGTTATGGGAGGGGCTATGGTTTATGAGGGATCACACGCTGACCTCACCAGCAGCTGAATATTGGTAGCTATTGGTCAACAGTGGGAGGGGCCTATGCAACATGATCGGTTGGAGGGACTACCACAACAAAGTAACAGCGACGGGTGATTGAATTATGACGACACTCCCACAACGCCAGGGGCCAGTGCACAATTCATGACGAAACGTAATGGAGTCACTAAGGTGGCCGTCTAAGACAGGTGTTATTGCTTTGCGTGATAGGGGTTGTGTGTTAAAATATGGTGGCCGCGGCCGCGTTGGACAGGTGCCCGTTTTACACAGTTAAATTATATAGAAAAAACGCAAGGGGGGAAATGGAAAGTGGCCGTCTGTACAGGTGACCGTCTTATAGAGGTGGCCGTCAGGGCAGGTTTGACTGTATTTAGAGGCCCAAACGTGAACTTATTCCTGCAAAAGTTTTGCCTTGCGTACTCGCCTCAAGGGAACCAGGACACTCCCCCCCTGCCTTCCCCAGTGCCCTTTATGACTGATTTGCCGTTGATCCCTATTTTTTTCACCAGATCCTGATTTTTTTACTCATAAATCCTGATTTTTAGATTTCATAGAGTGGCAGGTCTGTAAATATATCAAGGCTCTTTGATCTGAGTAGCATTGAGGCCAGTGTGAAAAATAAATTCAAGTGGTCATGGCTAGAAGAAAGAGACATCAACAGAGACCTTTGTGGGTGAGTTGGTGTATCATGAGCAGACACTAACGCAAGCGTTGCCACGCGCATAAACCATCCTCGCTGTCTGTCTCTTCACAGGCACAGCCAGCAGGTTACGGATCGCAAGGATGTAGTAGGCCTAATGTAGATCTAGAGCACTGACTGGTTTAGAACAATTAGAAAAGGGGGATGAAGGCCAGGGTTAGGTGGAGCGCTTGCACCAATTGAACCTATGGCGCCGCACCACTGATTGTCCCACCTGTATACCTTTAAAAATCTGTAGAAACCACCCACTGGGATTTTTAATTAGTATTTGTAAAATAATTTTCTAGGCAGACCTTTATTGTGTTGATATGTTTTATTTCTTAAAATTGAATATGGTTCATGAAACACACACCTATCCATTCTTGTTCCCCCCCCCCCCCAGGTTTGCGGGTGGTAGGTCGTATTTCTTTACTGTCGTTTCTGTTTGTCTGACCTTTTCCCAGCACTAAGTGACCATTATTGCGTCGATGTGCTTCTCTTTACTCAAACAAACAAACCCTCCCTCAGGTTTCAGTCGTGTGTATGAGTCTAATGTGCTGCGTATGAAGAGGCTGAAGCAGCCCCCAGAGGAGAAGCGCCGCGTGTCGGAGATGGTCATCCTGGAGCATGAGGACTGGGCCACTGACCGGCTCAAGCACGCGCACTGCATCCTGAGTCAGAGCGCCGCTCACTGTGGTCAACTGTTGGAGTGGGTCACTGAGCCAGAGGGGCCCGTCTTCAAGTGAGTTGTCGTTGTTGCTGTTGTTGTTCCCTCTTTTTCATTTCCTTATTCTTTTTATTCTTCTCTTTCTTGTTCCTTTACCTCTTTCTCATCTTCTCCTCTTCATTTCCTTCTCTTTCTCCTCCTCCCTCTGTATCTGTATCTACCCTCGATGCTCAACAGCAACAGAAGATAAAAAAAGAGTAAGTTAGTGGGGGTGGTAGGTCCTACATCTTTACTTTCCCTCTGTTATTTCTGTCTGTCTGTCTTACTCTTTTCCAGCACTCAATGACCAGGGGGTGGTTGGCGGGTGCTCTGGTGTGGTTTTCTCTTTCTTTCCTATCAACAACTATTGTCCTTATCTCCCTTCCTTGTTTGTGTTTGTTACTTTCTTGTAACCCCTAATCCTTGGCACTTGTATGACCTTATTGTGTTGCAAGTGCAGTAAAACTCTTATTTATTAAAACTTAACTAAAAGTCACTGAACGTTATTGTGTCAATATGCTTCACTTTGCTCAAAATCAATCATAAAAATTAAGTAAAACTATGAAAAATATGTAAGCGGTGTGTGTTTTTGTCGTGTGTTGCCCAGGTGCAGCATGAAGCTCCAAGGCCAGGAGCTGTCCAACTGTCTAGGCAAGACGCGGCGTGTGGCCTGTACCATGGCCTCGGCCAAGGTTCTGTTCTCGCTCTACGAGAGCCAGCCGGTCATAGCGGTAGGTTTGGTTGTTGTTGATATTTGCAGGAGTTGCTACCATTACTTTGGTGGTGGTGGTGGTGTTGTTGTCAAAATTTTGGGAGTGAGTGCTTTGTTAGGTTGTTGTTGTGGGTGGTTGGCGGGTGCTTGTTTGTTCTAGTGGGGGGGTAATGTTGTTGTTGTTGCTCTTAATCTGATTTGAGTGGGTATTTTGTTGTCATTGTTGTCAATCATGTTGAAGCACAGATTTCATATCAGTGTGTAGGGAAAAGATTGTCCTTTCTGTTGAGTCTTATTCGAAAATTGTTGGCTTTTTGAAAATTAAAAATTTCTGGTGATACCAGTTTTTACTTTGTTTTTCTTAAGCTTCTTTTATTGCTTTATCATTTCTCTAACTATTAATATAAGGAGGGTCATCTCCCCTCTTTTATGGTAAAAAATATTTGGTCATTTGTCGACGGGTTTTCATTTGAATAACGCCACCCTCCGAAAATGCTTGTGATCAAACTCCCTGAGCACGACGATTCTACATCGCATGTAATATTTGAATGTTGTATGTTTATTTGTGTGCTTTATGCAGTGTTCTCGGGCTGACTACTCTAAAGTGTGGGTGACCAGGGAACAGCTGACAACATTCGCCAACTCGCTGACCGAGGATGACATCAAGGCTACAACAACATCTGAGCTTTTGGACGGGGCTGGGCTACAAGTCAGTTGGTTTTATGATTGTGTCTGTTTGTCTAGCAAAGCTCCTGTTTAGCAAAGGTCTAAAAACCCAGTATTGTTACTCTCCGTCAAAATAACCCATTTTGTCAAGTACTCATGTGGGTGGTAGGTGGGTGCTGTGGTGTAGTTTGCTCCTACTGTCCTCTGGATCGATAACAACAGCTCCTTCTTTCACATCAATCATCTGTCCTCCTTATCTATTCTCCTTTTCTTTGTATGTTACTTTCTAACACCCCTAATCTTTGGCACTTAGTTGACCTATTTGTGTAACCCCACTATGCCGGGACCTTCTTTTGGTTCAAAATCTAAAAGTGGCATATGCCACTAAATTGGTCATTAAAACAAAACAAGTGAACCTATTTGGTAGTTCTTTTTCTAACGAATGAAGTCCTGGTAAGAGGGACCTTTTTCTGCAATTGCCGTAAAGTAATTTGGCGTCGAAGTCATTGTAAAGGAATGTGCCCGAGACGCAGCTGACGGCTCACCGGCACAGCGGTTCTGACTAGAGGCCGCTAGTAGCAGCTTGCTGGAGAAACGAGAATTATTCCTGATTTTTTGGTCTACTGCAGGTGAGCAAGCGTATGGTAGCTGCGATGACGCGACACCTGTCTGAGTTCTTCCAGCGTCCGACCCTGGCCGAGTATGTGATGGGCCCCGACTGGGCAGCGGATGAGCGCAGGTGTGTGCGACAGATGGCGTTTGCCCGCGGTCTGCGGGTCAACTCGGACAGCGTCTGTGAGGAGCAAGTGATGGTGATCAGTCACAAGCATGACCTTCTGCAGGTATGGTGGACCGGACGATGGTTTGGGGGTGGGGTGTGTGGGGAGTTGGGGGGGGTTAAGGATAGTGGCAACATTAAGCACAAAAACAAACCTGTCGGCTGTCCCGAATTTCTCGGAGACAGTTCCTGATTCGCATTTTAGCCCACCACGCCAAACCAGTCCCATTTCATGTAATATTATTTTGTATGTAAACTAATGTTAAAACATTTTGTGTCCCTGATTGGGTTTTGAAAGCGTTTGCAAGCTTGCAAAAAAAGTACATGGCTAACAAGTCCAAGCTTTAAGCAGCCACAAAATCACTTGATGTAGCAGTTGTTAATTGTTTCTATAATTATAAACCCACTACAAACTAACCAGAGATTCAACCCCTCTGAGGGACGAATCCTCTCCATCAACAGCTATGGTCGAATATTACTTATCCGGAAGATGTTCACTTTGCTGTATCATCTCTTCCTTCTTTCTATCCTTTTTTCTCGTCTTGTTCTTTCTTTTCTTCTGTCTTAAAAAAGTATGACCACCTGTTGTTGTTGGTAAAAGTTCAGGTGCTCACAGTCTGTCTCTTGTTTTTGCTGTTTTGTCGTCGTAATTTTTGCTTTGGTGTTTTGTTGTCACCACATTCATTGCTTTTGCTCATCCTGGATAAGGGCAAGTCATTTTATGTGGTTGGTTGGCGGGTGCTCTAGTGTGTTTTGCTCCTTCTTTCCTATCAAATAATTTTTGTCCTTAAATCTCCTCCTTTTCTTTATATATGTTACTCTGTGGTAACACCTCTAATCTTTGGCACTCCTGTGACCTATTTGTATTGCAAGCGGCGTCAAACTCCTACTAAAACTTTTTAAGTCATTTTATTTATTATAATAATAAGGTATGGGTGGTTGTTAGCAATGTTAGGTGATATACTTTGTTCAGCCTGTTTTATTTCTTTTCAAGGTTTCTTTTGTCCAAGTATATTGATGGTGAAATGTGGCTCTAATCTTTGAGTGGTTGTCACCTGACCTGACAGTGAGTTCATTAATCATTTCCTGTCCTCAGATGGTGGAGTTGTTAGAGGCACAGACCACAAAGTCGGAGGGCCGCTATCGTCTTTTACCGGCGGAAGAAAAACCCTCGCTGAATGATATTGCTGGTGAGATCGCAGCCAACGCTTCCATGATGCGGGAACTACAAGGTCAGGGAGACAATGAGGAGCTTCCTGGACTGGAGAGTTTTTTGCCAGCAGACGCAAAAGTTGAGGAGAATGGGAAAGGTGGGGCACCCGCTGTGACTAAAGCAGCAACGACAGCCACTACTCAAAGTCAAAGACTGTCACCACTTGGGGGTAAATCTCAGGCTACCTTGCCAGCTCGCAGACCCGCATTTTCTCTCAGTGGTCGCAGTCTGGCCAGTGCTCAAAGGACTTCTACCCCAGGCAGAGACTGGAAAAAACCGAGACTGTCGCCTCGAGCTAGTGTCCTTAGCTCACGCGGGTCACCGGCTGCGGGTAGGGGAGTGGGTTCCCCTTTCAGGAGAAGGCTAAGCTCACGATCTCCAGTTCTAAACAGACCAGCTCAACAACAGTCGGAGTCTTCATGGAATGGAACTCCCAGCGGCCTGTCTCCCGTCCAACCAGCTCAGGGCTGGACTCGACCTTGTGTTACCCCGCCCCATGCCCAGCCCGGCCCCGGACTCAGAGCGCCCGCTCCTACCCCGAAGTTCTCCACACCGTCTGGACATGATCTGTCTTCGTCCTTTGCCTCTCCGGCATCGTGGGATGATTACCGGTCTAAGTGTCCGTCCGAGCCAAGTTCTGCTGTGTTGTACAATGACTCCTGGGCCTCGGATGCCAGTCTCGACACCTCACGGCAAGGTAAAATGTGATATAGAGTGGGAATTTGCGCTATACAAATGCTTTTTTAGATTTATTATGACACTTGATTTTCCTGAGCTGTTAATGTGTTCCCTATGCTGTCCCCGGTGTGTGGAATGTGTGAGGTCCCTTGATCTGTCAACTTTTTCTATAAAGCATGGGTCTCAATAGTCCGCTATTTAGCGGATTTCCTCTACCGCCATTTCCTCCGCTAAACTCCGCTACCGCGACAGCGGGCCAATCAGAAAAAGAGTTGCTGGGAGCAGAGTGACTGCCAGGCTCCGGGAATTTTAAAAAAATAGCCGAGACCCGGGAAAATACATAAAAGATCTCGAAAATTTGAAAACCAAATCCAATAACGTCTTTAAGTTCATTTCTGCATGTCGCGATTGTGATATTAATTCGGCTCTGAGAGTACGTTTCAGGCGAACTGGCGGCTTTGACGGCAAGCAGAATTATGTCACCAAGGCTCGACTGGAAAATCAAGATCTACTTTCGCTTTCGTTACCACCCAGAAATTTGTCAGTAATTGTCTGATAACGCAACATTTATTATAACATGCAGGTTCGGCATTACAAATGTGGTGTCACCATGAAAATAAAAATCAATATTTGTTACTGTGCTGTCACTTGTGGGAGCAACAAAAAAAAAAAAGATAAAGTTATACAAGCTTCTTGTCGGGCTCGCCATCGTGACCGGTCAATGAACCTGCGCGTGTTTTGAGCGCTGCGAAGTACAGGATG
>NW_004797646.1:79028-83447 GCF_000002075.1 Aplysia californica | reverse complement strand
GGGGTGGGGATTATTGATTTTTTTATAAGACGCACTCGGGGATAGGGGGAGGGCTGGATGCAACACCAGAGGACAAAAAAACTGAAACTGGAAGCAAATTTTTAATGTTTAGAATTTTGATTACTACTACAGCTCTCTGCAAAGTAAGGTGTGCATTGGTGCAGGCCTTGTGTGAAATCGGGAGCCGTCATAACTTGTAAGCGTGTTATGGAACTTAGGGCCTAAGTGTTCGTGTTTCATTGGATTGGTGACAGTAAATAAGATCGCCATAGTTTAGCTCTCTGTTTAAAATTTGCAGATTTTCAGTATCACTGCATCTTGCCCTCCCACAGTTCTTACACCTCTCTTTGTTTGAGCATTAATTTTTGTCTTTCACGTTTATTATATAGGCCTATATATATATGATATGAATCATGACAGTCGATATTCTGGTTTTAGGCTCAAAACAAGAGTCATTTTTATATAGTTTATATATACAGGCGAATGTGATGAAGGGAAAATATAAATAAGTTGCACAAGACCCCATGTGCCACCACTTTCTGTGCGTAATCAAGATTGTAAAATATTTGGTACGTGACTCTTTCACAAACCCTCAAATTGGTTTGAAATAACCTTGCTTTGATAGATTGATGGTTTTTATTTGTGCAGCATTCTAGGGTTCAACAGTATGATAATAATGGGTGTTTCGCGAAAATGGGCTTCTGTGGCGATCACCCGGAAAGTTCCTCCTTTTTTAGAATTCTGAGTTGAGACCCATGATAAAGCTAAAGTACAGTAATGTAAGGAATGTTTGCAGCTCCCATGTCCGTCCACTTTTTCTTTAATAAGGCAATCTTAACAGTGATAGGGGGATTGTCTGAGGTCTTGAGGTTTTCCATGACATAGGCAGATTTATATAGACCTACTGTGAGTGAACATTGGAAAATTTGTCTTAACCATTTGCCTCCTACGATTTGTCTAACTACAAGCCCCGAAATCCTTGAAAAGGGAGAATCCACTAAAAATATGCTTATGTTTTTATCAATTTAAATTGCGGGGAAAACGCAACTATGTTAGGAAAAGAATACTGCTTTTAACATGCCAGTTACCGCTGAGGAACAGAATGGGCAAGTTTATTTCTTACTTTATATTTGTGACAATTGGGTTTTCTTTTGTGACTCATCTTTCTCGTTAAATTAAAAAGGTAGCCAACTTCTCAAGTGATTTATAATTACAATATCACGATAGACTGAGAAATGAACTTTCATCGTGTCTTTGTTTGAGCGAGATCAGTTCATGGGCTTAACTTTTTTGTATTATCAAAGTTTCCTTTGGTTTGTCTAAGTTTTAGCTTCATCACACCCTCCATTTCGTCATAAAATCATATATTCTTTAACAATTCACACATGCACTATTTTTTTAGGTCAATTTCGACCTTTCAAAAGCTCTAAGAAAAATCAACCCTACTTCTGTTTTGCTTTTTAACTTCATTTTCAGTCAAGTTTACTAAATTACACTTTCAACAAAATAAGAACAGATCTTTAAATGGCTCTGCCGTACATACCCCCTGTGGGTCGGGGGGATATAAATAGACCCACTGCTCCACCAGGAGGAGGTGCAACCCCTTCACTGGCAATTTGTCGCCCATGGACATCTACGCTCAGGTGCACATGGGCGACACTTGCTTTGGTGTATCGTCTGTCTTCTATCGTCTTTCTTCATTCTTCTTTCGTCCTTCCCTGAGCTGACCGGGGAATACGATAAAAATAGTTGGCTGTCCCATCAACAGGGGGTGTAACCCCCCCCCCCCCCCCCCCCCGCTGGTGGGATGCCACTCGTACGTCACTAGCTCTCTAACGTAGGGGTTTCATCTTTTGTCCACTCTTGCTATGTCTTCTATCCATCTATCTTTCTTTCCGTTCTGTTGACCGAAGGTCCGGTCCAGCAAAGAATAGACCCCAAATCCCCTCAACGCGAGGCACCCTGTTGACCGTGGGGTGCGACCCGCCGGAGAGTGACCCTGGTGGCTGAGGTGTGGCTTTCCTCACCAACACGCCACTTTGGCCCTGGATTCGGTCTAGACGGGCGGGTGCAGTGGCCTACTGCACTCAGTCGGTTGCCACCGGTTCATAGAACCGGTTTATGGCCAATCTTGGTTAGAAGGCAAGATTTCTTGCCGTCTGATTGGGAGTATACCTCCAGGGTAGCCCTGACACCAGCTATGGACTTCCGAACGGTGTCCCCTTGTTGGACTTGGTGGCAGGTGGGGAGCCCTGAAGATGAACAAAAACGTAATAAATATGGATATAAAATCAAAAATTTCTCCCACCCCAATTCCCAACAAGTCCCAGACAGGAGAAGCAGGTGCAACTCCTGGCCTGGGCAAAAGAAAGAAGGGCCTTTCGGGCGATCAGCATCTGGGACCTACCAAAGAGAACATCTTTGGGGTGGTCACCATTTTTGGTGATCTCCCCAAAAGATGAAAAACAAGACACAAATCTCACTACACTAAGCGTTTTTAAGATACACAAATCCCTAAAACATTTCGGTATACACAAACCAAAATATATTAAAAAACTAGGATCCACGGACCTCCTGATACAAGTCAGTTCTAGCATTTAATCAGGCAAACTGTTGGCCTGCACCTCGTTTGGTGGCATCCCTGTATGTGTTCAGCCTCACAGAAGTCTGAACACATCCAAGGGTGTCATCAAAAGCCGAGAGCTCTGCGGCTGTACCGAAGAAGAAATGGTTCAGGAGGTCGATGGAATTGTCCATGCTCGTCATATCAAAATACAGCGGGATGGCAAGGAAATCTGTATCAACACGTGGATCCTTACCTTCAACACACCCACACCTCCAACAAAATTAGACATTGCATACTTAGAACTCAAAGTTAGACCATATATACCCAAATCGATGCGCTGTTTCAACTGTCAGCGCTTCGGGGACACACAGCTGCGCTGTCGTCGTGGTGCAGCGTGTCCTCGCTGCGGCAAGGAGGGACACTCTGGGGAGACTTGCTCTGCAGATCCCTGGTGTCCAAATTGTCGACAGGGGGTTCACTCTGCATCTTCGACGGAGTGTCCGAAGTGGTGTTAGGAGAAAGCCATCCTAACACATAGGGCCCAGTATGGCGGAACGTTCGCTCAAGCAAGAGCAACGCTATACCCAAAAGGATCGACGCCGAAGAATACAACAAAAACATATTCAGAAGTCCTGAAGACTGTCCCAGGGTCAGTAAACCCAACCCGAAAGGTCCTTCAGACAAATAAAAAACAGAACACCTGCAAAAAACAACACTCCAGTCTGGAGACGGAGGAGGACATGGAGTCCTCTTCCTCCCCTCCTATCTCTCCCTCTCCCCATCCACCATCTCCCCACACCCCCTCTTAATCACCACCCTCTCAGCCATCTTCTTCATCCTCACCCCCTTCATCATCCTCACCCTCATCATTCTCATCATCACCCCCATCATCATCACCCCCATCATCTTCACCCACAACATCCTCCCCATCATCATCCTCACACAAATCACCACATCCTACACCCTCATTGCTTCAACCTCCATCCCATCATCCTTCATCCAATAATGCCCCCTCCACCCACTCCCCGCACCCGCTCCCCCTCCTCTACCCGCATCCGGGACTCCGGTCCTCCTCCCCCTGCACACTCTCCTTCCAAAAAAGCTGCTGTCCACCGTGACTGCAGCAAAACAAAACAAAGACATCACCTACGACCAAAAAAAAAAAAATGTACCGAACCCGTACCCTCAAAATAAATAAAAATGGCAGTTCTTCAGTGGAACATTCGCGGTTTGCGTGCAAACCGGGCAGAACTCTCTTATCTTTTGACCTCACACACCCCAAATGTAATCTGTCTACAAGAAACTAAATTGCCAACACCCACATTCACATTTTAAAACTATCAAACTTACAACCAAATATACACCGACAACCAAATCGCCTCTGGGGGCAACTCCATTTTAATAAATAACCCAACACTACACAGACAAATACAACTAAACACAACACTTCAGGCAGTTTGCGGTCAGGGTCACCATACACCGTCCTATAACTATCTGTTCAATATACATCCCTCCAAATTGTCCTCTATCTTTAAGAGAACTAATAAACCTCAAGAGACCAGCTCCCACAACCCTTCATCATGTTGGGAGATTTTAATGCCCATAGCCCTCTTTGGGGAAAGGAACCAACTGACACTAAAGGTAAAATCATAGAAGATTTCTTTACAAAAACCAATACTAGTATTTTTAACGACAATTTCCCAACATTTCAAAATTCAAATAACCTAAACTTTTCATCCATAGATTTAACCCTATGTGATCTTGACCTAATTCCAGACTTTCAGTGGTCGGTCCTGGACGACCCACACGGATCGGCCACTTCCCCATCAACCTAATTCCAGACATTCTACACC
>NW_004797646.1:74073-78928 GCF_000002075.1 Aplysia californica | reverse complement strand
GGACTGGGATGGGTTTCACATGGAATGTCTGGAGAAACTCAATCCATCTCAAACACAAACACAAACTTTTGAACGATTCATGAAACCCTTCTCGACAAAACGTTCAAAAACACATACCAAAATTATCCACCAAACCCCGAAAAAACAAATGTTGGTTCATTGAAGACTGCCAAAAAGCTGTTGCGACCAAAAAATCAGCTCTAAAACAAACGAAGACCTCATTAATTTCAAAATTGCGCGAGCCCAAGCACGCAAAATAATAAGAACAGCTAAAAAACATCTTTTCGAAATTATGTCTCTAAAATAAACAACAACACACCAATGCACAAAGTCTGGAAAATGATAAAGAAATTAAAATGTACTAAAAAAGACACAATCAAACACATCCTAAAACCGAATAACTCCTTCTTAGAAACCGAAAAAACAGTAGCTGACTGTATAGCATCAACTCTTTCAGGAAATTCCTCTACCCACAATTACAACCCTGAATTCAAAAAAGTAAAAATGTCTTCTGAAAAGACAACTGTTGATTTTACCTCTTCAAATGAAGAGAACTATATTTGCAGCTTTTCTTTTAATGGATTAAAATGTAATATTGCAGAACTATCAAACACAGCTCCAGGCCCTGATCAAATACACAACGAAATTTATCATCAAACGTCTTCCAGACGAAACACTCCTATTACTCCTTGATATTTACAATGAACTCTGGCATTCTCAACAATTTCCGAACAGTTGGCGTCTTGCCACTATTATACCAATCCCAAAAACAGGAAAAGATCACTCTAATCCATCAAACTACCGTCCCATAGCCCTTATAAACTGTTTCTGCAAACTTATGGAAAAACCTATGTGGTTTCTCGAAACCTCAAACTCCTTATCCAATTTCCAATGCGGTTTTCGCAAAAATCGCTCTACTATTGACCATCTCGTCCGACTTGAAACTTTCTTTCGGGAAGCTTTCATTCGAAAAGAGCACCTTGTAGCTATTTTTTTCGACTTAGAAAAAGCCTTAGACACCACATGGAAACATGGTATTTTAAAAGACCTGCGTGACTTGGGCATACGCGGAAATCTTCCCGAATTTATACGAAACTTTCTGAAAGATCGATCATTTCAAGTAAAAGTAGGTTCAACCCTATCAAATTTACACATCCAAGAAGAAGGCGTCCCCCAGGGAAGCATCTTATCGCCCATTCTTTTCTAAATCAAAATCAATTCCATCACAAAAACCCTTCAAAACAATATTGACTGCTCACTTTACGTTGACGACTTCCTGATCTGCTATAAATCCAAATCCAAAATGGATCACATTGAACGTCAGCTTCAGCTTCAACTCCATAAACAAACTGGAAACTTGGGCAAACGGGCACGGGTTCAAATTTTCCACATTAAAAACAAACTTGGTACATTTCTGTCGGTCGCATAAGTGTGTGCGACAACCAGATTTACATTTGTTTGGAGAGAAAATTCCTGTTAAAAAACAAGCTCGTTTCCTGGGCGTAATCTTCGACAATAAACTTTCTTTCCTACCACACTTGAAAGACTTAAAGACGAGGTGTCAGAGTGTTCTCAACGCCTTAAAAGTATTATCCAATCCTGAATGGGGAGGAGATACTGAAATACTTCTTCAACTTTACCGTTCCCTTGTCCGTTCCAGGCTGGACTATGCCAGTCCTGTTTACGGATCAGCCAGAAAGTCTTACTTTAAAATTTTAGACCCTGTTCAGAACCAAGGCCTTCGCATTGCCCTAGGCGCTTTCCGTAATTCACCTGTAGAAAGTTTACAGGCAGAAGCGCATGAACCATCTTTAGAACTTGGAAGGAAAAAACTCTCTTTGCAGTACGCTTTAAAACTTAGCTCAGTACCCCAAAACCCAGCCCACAAATATGTCCTTGGCCTTCCCGAAGATCTAAAAACTCTATCCTCCTTAGGAAATAAAGTAAGCCCTTTCGGAATAAGAATCCAGAACGACCTCAAAGACATTGATTTTTCTGAAGACAAAATCGAGCCCTTTGCCATGTCCAGCATACCTCCATGGTATTTAATCAAACCAAACATAGATACTGGTCTTGAAAAACACAACAAAAAGTCTACAGACAAAACTACATACTTAAACTCATACAAACAGCTAATAAATAGATACCCTGAAGCAGAGAAACTCTTTACAGACGGATCCAAAAATGACTCCTCAGTAGGAGCTGCTGCCCTGCATCGCCACACAGCTGAAGCTTCAGGAAACTCCAACCAGAAGCTTCAGTCTACACTGCTGAGGCTACAGCTCTTGAAATGGCCCTAAATATTATAGATCAATCAACCAAGTCTACTTTCCTAATCCTTTCAGACTCTCTCTCCTGTCTGAAATCTTTAGAGCGCTCTGACACCTCCGACAACAGAATTTTAAAACTTATAATTAAACTGCATTTTCTACATCAGTCTGGAAAAACTATTACAATAGCTTGGCTTCCAAGCCATGTAGGCATTGATGGCAACGAAACCGTAGACCAATTTGCCAAAGAATCTCTAAAACTACCTGAAAACAAAAATAGTAAAATCCCTTTCTCTGACATGAAACCGAAAGTAAAAGAACACATCATATCCTCCTGGTCCCAAATTTGGAATCAACAAGTACACAACAAACTCCATTACATTCAACCGAAACTTACGCCCAGGAAACCACTATCTCTCCCACGAAGAGAAAAAATAATTTTTACCCGACTAAAGATAGGACACACGCACGTCACGCACAAACAGTTGCTCGAAGGAGAGGAAGCTCCCTTTTGCGTGGCGTGCAACACAAATTTCACAGTTCGGCACATCCTAACGGAATGTGTCGAATTTAAATAATGTACGTGAAAAGTATTTTAAATGTAAAGATATTAAGACCCTTTTTGACACTATAGAGCCTAGAAAAATTTTAAGTTATATAAAAGGAATTGGAATATTTAATAGAATATGAAAATATATAGTTATCGTTATCGGTGTATATGTACATACGGTGTATATATACATACACTGAAATTTATATTGTATATACAATTGTAAATAAGCCTTTTCCATATTTAAATTTTTTTAAAAAATGAATGTTTGTTCGTCTTTTTAGCATAATGGAAATAGTGTGATCGTTTGCGGTTGCGAGCTCCGAAAGACTCTTACTAAAAATACGTCTGATTTTGTAGCGGTGAAACCTGTTGGCGCTTAAATGACCAAATTGTGTCGATAGTGCCGTAAAACATCTACCCAATCAATCAATCATTCCAATTTATAGTGTCCAATTCCCTTTCAATTGGGGGGAGATTCCTTCTTCTAGCGCCAGATGACTCTTCGCGACAATTTGCCTGCATGCTGTGTGTTGTTACTAAAAAAAAACTTTAAAAAAGAGGCCCACGAAGTTATTAGCTGCAAAATTCTAATGGCACAAACTCTCCCTACGCCCTCTCTTAATAATTTGTTATTGTAGTCTGTGGACTTAATCGTCAACAGACATTCGAGGGATCTGTAGGCCTCTACATCTCAATAAAGAGATTAGCAGTGTGTTTTGACCAAATCACCATACATTACACTGTACAGTGACCGTGCAGTAGTGGATAATAGAAATCTAGTGTGCAGTGTGTAGTCCTAGCAACTTTGACGTCAGATGCACTTACAACGCACTGGGTGACCTTGATACACAACTTTAGATTGAAAAAAGACAATTGAAAAACAAAGTTTGCTCAAGTTTTAAAATATGGCATCAAATCAGTTCCACGTGAGCCACGTTGCTTATTTTGATATGCTGATTTCGAAAATGAAATCAGTTTTTAGCTGCGATAATTATTTTGAAAATTCTGCGCTCAAAGAATCCGGCGTGGCGGCAAACTTGAAAGGAATTTTTACGTCACAGCCTTCCACTTGTCACTTCACATGTGGGGAAGGGGGGGGGGGGTCTATTATAAGATCAGTTAAAAGTGACTGTGTCTGTCCTCTTTATGATAGGAAAATACTACACGATGCCATCTTGATAGAATCTATAATATAAAATACTTCTTTTTGAGATCTTCTAAATCCTGTAAGAATAACAGTCACCCGCGACTTCTTTCGTTAATTTAAACACGCTGGTTCCGAATTTGATATTATTTTTACGATCAGACATAGTTTTAGATGTTTATGGAAAAATCTTTTCGGCGGGCCGCGGGTGTATCGATACCATCATCAATACCATCTCGACGAGGTATTCGCTTAGGGCAGTCGCTGTTCCCCAGACAAATTTTTTCCTATTTTTAAAAATATAGTCGCTGTTCCCCGGTGCTCCGATCCTCTATAATGTATTACTTCGCAGTTCTCTGTCTTTGTAACTAATGTAACACCCATCTTTTCACATACCCCTCCTCCATTTTTGATCCAGCAAAGAAACACTGAAGAGACGAATTCCACGAAATGCACTAGTGACCCACTAAATCCCTGATTCAATTTAACAATGTTGAACTAACTACTCTCGAATGACACCGTGACACTTTTCAATATATTCCCACCCTGCAATAATATTCTGTCTCTCTCTCTCTGTCTCTCTCTGTGTCTTTCTCTAAATCTCTCTCTCTCTCTCTCTCTCTCTCTCTCTCTCTCTCTCACTGTCTCTCTTTCTCTCCCTCTCTGTCTGTCTCTCTATCTCTCTCTCTCTCTCTCTGTCTCCACGATATACACTGTCTGCCTCTCTTTCTTTGTCCCTCCCTCTCTTTCTCTTCCATCTCCCCGTCCCCCTCCCCATCTCCCCTCCCCTCGTTCTCTCTCTCTCTCTTTCTCTCTCTCTCTGTCTCCCTCTCTCTCTCTCTCTCTCAACACACCCACCACACCTCGTCTTCTCGACCCCTTCTTATA
>NW_004797646.1:47397-73973 GCF_000002075.1 Aplysia californica | reverse complement strand
TAATTATTGTTATCATCACTATTATTATTATCATTATTATTATTATTACTATTATTATCATTATTATTATTGTTCTCTTTGCAGCCTTGTGGAATATGCCAAATCCCGACTCGAATAGCATGGGTCGTGGGCAAAACCGCTGGCCTGAGGCGACAGATTCGCGGGTTTGGCCAGGACAGACAGAGTACTCTGCCCCTGCCCGTCTCTACCCTGGGTACGAAACTGATGCATCTGCCTCGGGGGGCTATTACTATGACCAACAGGGGCAGGAGTACCAAGGCCAGGAGTACCAAGGCCAAGGGAAGGATGGCGGGTTGTTCCGGCAAAAGTTTTCTGGTCAAAATGGTAAGTGTCTTTCATTATAATGTGATGTGTGTGTTTGTGTGTTTAGGCTATATGTCATGTGATTCATTATGTCTTTAAAAAGTTTTCAAGTGTTTCGGTTTGAGTAATACTTAGCTCAAAAGTGTGTGCTTTTCTAACATGACTAATTCTATGAAAGGATGAGCATTTGACCCAGTTGTTAGAGTTAGGGAGGAGAAATGAGAAAATATGACACAGAACATGGATTAACATGCTAATTGTTCTATATGCCTACATGTAAAGTATAACCTCATGACTTTGTGCATCGTGATGGTCTCAGCCTACTATTTTCTTTTCCTGTAGGATATAGCTGCAACTCCACAGTGACCCACCCGTGGCACGCTTGGTGAAGCAGTTCCAAATGAGGGCTATACTTTATTATTACCCATTAGTCTACCGTGGAAGGGATTGCTTCTGCTGTTATTGTTCAGTTGGCCAATTTGGGCTTGACCAACCTGCTTTGGAGACCGTGTTTTGAAAGGGAAGTTGACCCATCATGAGGATAGTCGCGATGCCGCGACTCTCCGTCTGACATTGTTGCGATCATAAACATGGGCACTTGAGACCCGATTTTGTGTATGGAACCACTGGAAATGTTAAAATTAAGTTAAAACTCTTTTCAATGAAGATTTTCCTAGCATTTCCTGCCCCAAACAAGAATCTAGACCCAGAACTGGAATAGAAAACGAACATTCTAGAAATTTGTTTACATCAGTCACTAAGGCAGTAATCGAATCTGAAATGGCTGCAAATATAAAGTTTGCAACTTGTTTAACACATTTTATTAGGATAGTAGTGATTCACGAGGAAAGAGGTTGTGTTTCAATGCAAAAGTGTGAGGTATATATAGCCCTCTGTGTCCCTGGCTGCTTTGAATTGTATCACTCACACTAGAACTAGGAGAAATTTGACACCACATCATCAGGACCAACACACAGGCGAAGACACTTTGACAAACGAACAAATTAAATCTATGACAAAGTATTGTTTTGAAAATGTTTTATCTTGTTTTTTCTTCACTCAATTTCCAGTTCAATGATGTTTGGTTGATATTTCTATCTTAAAATATAAGGAAGTTATAAGCATTTTTCATGACCCACCCTAATTTTCATGAAGTTCTCAAGTTAATTCACCTCCGGAGGACCAGACAGTGCCTCTTGAAGTGTTAAACTGGCTCTTAGGCTCCAAATAAGGCTTAGTGTATGTTATTTACATTTCAAGATGTGTCCTGTTTTCTCTCTTTTAGATATCAAGATCTAAGTGTCTTCACTATATAAATATATGTCAAGAAATTAGAGCTTTCTTGACGAAATGAGTGTCTTCTCTTTATAAATATATGACGAGAAATAAGTGCCTTTGCTATATCAAGAAATAAGTGTCTTTGCTATATAAATATATGTCAGGAAATTAGGGGTTTCTTGAAGAAATGAGTGTCTTCGTCGAGAAATAAGTGCTGTTGCTATATCAAGAAATAAGTGTCTTTGCTATATAAATATATGTCATGAAATTAGGGGTTTCTTGAAGAAATGAGTGTCTTCTCTAAATATATGTCGAGAAATAAGTGCCGTTGCTATATCAAGAAATAAGTGTCTTTGCTCCCCCAGACGGATTGTCAACATCACTCCCAACGTCGAGGTATGACACCACACCACTACAACAGCAGTGGACAGCTCACTCACAGTACCCGCAGCATGAAAGGGATGGTGGCATGACGACAGAGACGAACCGATCCACGACGTACCAGTGGCAGCAGCAGCAACCACAGCAGCAACAACAGCAGCAGAATTACCTTGACCAAGCATCCTGGGACCAGACAAGAGACCCATACCTCACTCCGCACCGCACTTCTTTGGACACAAGACAGTCCTACCACCCACAAACCACAAGCAGTAGGCAGACATTTGCCCCGCCTCACCCCTCAACATTTTCCCTTGAGTCATCAGAGTCCCGCTGGTCAGCTCAGACAGGGAACAGTGCTGCAGCTTCTCAGCGCTGGTGTTAACGGTCAGCTTCCTAGATTCCGAGTTGTCAATGAGGGAAACCTGTACTGGTCTGCAGATGACATTAGTAGATTTGTTTCCTCCCCCTCTCCCCTATAGTCTGTCCCCCACCCCCCAAACCCCTTATAGTCAATACATACAAGGAGTTCCTTCCGCCCCTCTTTACAGTCAGTAGATACAAGTAATACAAGGAATTCCTCTACACCCCCCCCCCCCCCCTTTTTTTTTCCTCTGACAAAGATTTCACCAAGAGATTTTTTTCATCCACAACGGACACTCAAATCCTCTTAGCTGAGAGAAATGTGGCTTCTCCACTGTCCTGGTGGGTGGTTGGCAGGTGCTTGAGTGCTGTTTGCTCCTTCTTTCCTTTCAAACGTCTATCGTCCATATCTCCTTCTTGTGTTTGTTACTCTCTTGTAACACCTCTAATCTTTGGCACTTTTTGACTTAATTGTGTTGTATTTCGAAGTCCAGAAATGTTAATGTCTGTTGTGAGAGGATGAAATGATGACCTCAGTGAGGTCAAATTTAAGTAATGGCCAGTACTTACAAACATACACGTGGGTGGTTGACGGGTGTTCTGGTGTGGTTTGCTCCTTTCCTATCAAACATCTATCGTCATGACCTCTCATCCTTCTTTTTTGTGTTTGTTACTCTCTTGTAACACCTCTAATCTTCGGCACTTACATGACCTTATTGTGTTGCAAGTGCCCTAAAACTTTTACTAAAACTAAAACAAACATACACGCAAGCACACAGCCCATTGCCACACTCCTCACGAGGTATTACCTCAGAAATACGCAAGTCTGATATACAAAGAGAGAGTTTAGATATATATTATCAACGTCATGACCAAAAGCCAACTCTCTCTCTAACCTTGTTGGTAGTTGGAGATTGATGGGTGCATTGGTGTGGTCTTCTCCTTGTACTTTCTCTAACTTTCAGTGTTACTATTCTCCTTCTATATATATCCTCTGTGGCAATTATGATTACTAGTGCTGACTGTATGAATTGGAGCTCAAAATCAGAGTTGATGCAATAGTGTGTGTGTGTGTTTGAGTCTTTGAAGTGGCAGCTGGACACTTGTGGCTTTTGCATAGACTTTTTTTTTTTAGTCAACAGTAGAATTAGGTTTCTGTGTTACTGTACTTTTACAAATATGTGCAATGTGTTTATTTGTAGATATTTGACCGAATGAGATGTGCTGATGAAATGTTTTAACTCTTTTAGAGATGAGTTATAAATTTTAAATTATTATCTGGACAATTTACATTTTTATCAATTGTTTATGTTGTACAATCCTTGTATGTTTTGTGATGATTTTATCAAAGAAGATAATATTGTAATTAAAACAGCTGTTGTGCCCGTAAAGTACTGACCTTGTTATTTTTTGTGAATATCAAAATATTTGTTCTGTTTTGTTTGTCCTCCTGTTGATTTGTTGGAGTGTGTTCTTACTCCAAAAGCTATAGAAAATCATGGACTATTGAGTAGATGTTTTACTTGAAGTTCACATCCCAGTGGGAGTGTATCTCAACCTGGTTTGTGTAGGAAATTTGGGAGATTTCTTATGTCATTTAATTGGAGCAGATTCTTCTTTCCTATCAAACATCTATCGTCCTTAACTCCCCTTCTTCTTTTTTATGTTTGTAACCCCTCTAATCTTCTGGTGCTCATATGACCTTATGCAATTGTGAGCGCTGTAAAACCTCTATTAAAACAAATCGGAGCAGATTGCTGGAAGAAGCTTCTTGTAGGTCTTACTGCTTTCCTACTTCTCTGTTAATTCTTTTTTGCTGGTTCGAAGCATTTTGTTTAACTCTTTTAATGTTGATACAGATGGTTGTTAAAGAGCATCACTGGTAGTCCCAACTTCATTGGCACACTTCAGTTATGACTGTCGCTTTATTTTCTCAACACTCGTCGACACTCTTTTCTCTTTGACTCGAATCCTTACTGTTAGGGATAAAAATATAAACATGGGTGGTTGGTGGGTGCTCTGGTGTGGTTTGCTTCTTCTTTCCTATCAAACAAACATCTATCATCCTTATCTCTCCTTTTTTGTGTTTGTTACTCTCTTGTATTACCTCTAATCTTCTGCACTTATATGACCTTATTGTGTTGCAAGTGCTGTAAAACACTTGCTTATACCTTTAAAAAAATATAAATATATGATATGTACAACAGAGGTAAACTGAGATTTCATTATAATATATATGGGAGGCAGTGTGGAGGAATCAGACTTTTGTCAATTTTTGGGCATGTAGCGTAGAGTTATTGGTATCATCTTAAAGCTTGTTCATTTACCTTTTTTTGTATGAAAGAAATATCCATTTATCTTGAATGCAAGTCGAGATATTTGAAAATGAAGGAGGTAGGGGTCACATTTTTTCAGAGATAAAATTACTGAGAAAATGGCCGCCAAAGATTAGTTATTTCCTTAGCTTAAGAGTCTTTGATAACTGAAAATTTACTTTTTCTGTGCCTTTAATCAACGTTATTCAGAAATATCCACACAGAAATGTGTTCTTCATTGGGCATGAAAGGTGTTGAGCCAAAAAACAAAAGTTTGATAAAAATTCACAAACCTTCGGAAAAATGCAGGTTTCTTCATTTTGATTATTTTGACGAGAGCCTGATTCCACCGCGCTGCCTCACATATTGACATTCTGCTGGAATGTCAAATCCCACTCAGCCCTGGTTGGCCCCGACAGGCAGAGAGGCAAAGCAGCTTGACAAAAAAAAAAGATTATATTGTCGACAAGACACAGAATATTTATAGTCAATGAAACAAACTCTGTACATTTGGAAAGTCTCATTTTGCACATCTAGTCATCGTTATGCTTCTCAGCAGGTATCAAGCTGATGTTCCATTCAAAACCCTGCTTTCATTTGGGCATACAGATTTATGTAGACCATTCAGCTGGTAGGTATACATGTTTTACAGTACAGTATACAATATGTACATGTAATATAAATTAAAGGTAGGACTGCTTTCTACTTTCCAAATCTTTTAAGAGTTTAAACTGAGGGCTTTCTCAATTCATGGGCATGGTGGGATCCATTCCAATCATAGTATGTTGTGACTTGCCTTGCTGTCAATATATTTTTTAAATTCTACGTTGCACATGCTTCAAACAGTGGGCCAAGGCCTAAGTAACATAAGGAATGTTTCTCTGGCGGCCTGTTGTGCTGCCACTGTCAGGACGGCCTCTGAAGTAGGGGACAGGCGGCTGAGCTTTGGGCCGATTTTCATCCATCAGGGTGAATTTTTTTTTCTGTGTTAAATTTGATTTCTCTTTTGTTTCATGCCTCTTGAAATGATCTCAACAGCTCCAAATGATGGAACTACGTTATAAAAATGTTTTAAAGGGTTTTTTTCCTTTGTGAAGTGCTTCTTTGTGTTGCTAGTTTTTCACGTTAAAACTTTACAATTTACAGCCGATCTTCTGAGGGGATGGTGTCGTAGATTACTTTTGCAAAAAAAAAAAATCTTATTTATAGTGTTTAAAACTTTGCACATATTGTGATAAGACGTAAATCTGGGAAATAGACAGGTTTTGTACCCTGATAACGTATCGAGAAAAAAAATTCAGGCCTTTATGTAAAAATTTTTTTTCTAAATTTAACCACCCTAAAAATACAGAAATTTTCAAATTCCGAAAGAAATATATAAATTATTAATTTTTTGTAAAATAAAGTTGTCAGTTATCCAGATTTACCCTAAAAGGAATGTTCTGTAGCACTTTTATCTTCTTAAGTGGAATAGTTTTTCAGCTGAACATACTCTACGTTTTGTGTTTATTTTCAAGATGGCCGCCATTACCATAGCAATGCAGACGTTTACACAATATTTGAAAAATGATTTATCTTGTCCTAGCTGTACCGAGTAATATAGGAAAGTTTGAATTTAGTTCTAATAACAACAAACATATATTTTTCAGCCTGTTCCCTTAGGGCATGGTGCGGGGGGGGGGGGGGGGGGGGGGGGGGGGGGGATTTGAAATTTAATGTGGTGGCATCAATAGTGGAGAATTTGGTCATGAAGTAAAATTTTGAAAATGCATTTGTGTTGCTATGGTAACGGCTGACATATTGGAATCTCATAGAAAAATGTACACATTTCTTTAAAAAAAGAACCTATCACAAGGTTATAAATGATTATAAAATATTATAACTGGTTTTGAAGCCTTCTGTGGCTGTTTTAGTGGATGGGCTTTGTATTTTGATGTAGGAGGACACATTTTTTCAGGGGGCTCTCGTGGCCTCGTATTTACGGTATTCGCCTCTCATTCAAAGGTCCCGGGTTCGAATCCGGGTAGCGACCGAAACATTTTCTTCTCTAAAATTGTCTCCTTTCACCTCCTTTCATGCTCTCTAGTAATATTATTCTGTTGTCTGCTTTCGTCTCCACTTTCTGCCCCCACCCCATCACATCTGGGCTCCTGACCCTTTCTGCAGCCTTTCCACTGCTTATCTGGATCCTTCTCACTGCTTTCTTTCAGCCACATCTCTGATCTCATGGTAGGTGTGTCCCGCTCGCTAATATAGTGTCCCTGCCGGTCAATATCAGCCATATGAAGGACATTTAAAAAACAAGTTAACATTGTTTTAAAAAACTATCACCTTTTCCCTTGAATTTAAAACAAGAATGAAAGAAATAGGATCATATTTGACGAAAATACATAACTTTTAATTGTGCGAGGTGAGGAAACACGAAAAGGAGAAAATGACCTCCGAAGTTGAGCAACATGTTTCCATAGTATAGCAATGGGGGTCTGCGTAAAATTGAGATAGAGACTTGAAATTTGGCAGTTATCTTGGCCATGCCACTACAAGGTAACATACAAAAGTAGAATTCATTCATTCAAAGAGAAAAAAAACTTATGGACCAAACAAAATTTTAACGAGAATGGACTTCACGTCAAATGCAACAAAATATTAGCATTATACCAGGTACCAGATCCTAGATTTTCAAAGTAGCTGTATGTCAAATTCATCTGTTTCGTATGAAAGGCCTATGTCTTCTGAGAATTTTGGTACCATACTTTTACCCCTCAGTCAATGTTTGGGAGAAAAGCAGCTTTTCACTGTAATATAATAATAAAATATTGCTGAAGTCGTTAACTGGCTGCAACCCCATGTTTGACAGATAGTAGAAGAGTACCAAGTGTACCAAGTACCAAACATCTCTATATTAATAGAGTACAATCATTATAACATAGGAATGAAGTCTAATATTATTTTTCAAGACTGAGATCATTTCAAATCAGCATTTTATTGCCTCAAACACAATGATCTGTCGTTAGTTCAATTAAAAAAAGACCGAGCGTTGTCTCGGCTGGCGTCGCACCAGCCTTCGCGGCGAGCGACCCGGCTCAATACTGTAGTATACTGAGTGCTCCCGGTAGTTTCGCGGAAGAATTCATGCAAAATAATTCCAAGCCGATGACTGTATTCTAATAGAAAAAGAGCAGTTCGTTCTATTGATACTTTTTAAAGCCGGTATTTTACACATTTTGTATTAAAAATTATCTTTCAAAACTTAGACCTCTTTTTCAAGGTTTTCTATCTAGATCAGTGGTTTTCAAACTTTTTTCGCCCACCGCAGGGGCGAAGGCTGACTTGTTTGACAGGGTAATCAAAGTGAAATGGAGCCAGATAGGGCCTGGAGATATCACACTCACACTCACACAAGTCACAAGAATCTTACTGGCACTGGAGGCGGCAACTCTGAGTTGTGAATGAAAACAAATCCTGAATTCATGTTGTATGCTTGTTCAACCGCTAAAATAATCGGGAAAGTATTTCATTAAATATTTATTCTAACTAACCTTAGATTTAACTTTAGATTTGAACACACGAACACCAAGGAAAGAAGCAGAGATGTCAGCACTACAATGGCATGTTATACCAGACAGCCGAAACACTTTGGTAGAGCATGCCAATTACTAATTTTTTACTTCACATTTGGCTGTTTTTTTGTCTAGCTTTTCGCGGCCAGGAGCCGGTGTCATAATCGAGGTCACGATCTGATTATAGGACGTTAAAAAGTCGAGGAAAAAAAACAAACACTAGCAGTGTAGTAGCAGGAGTCAAAGGATTATTAGGAGTTAGTTCCCCTCACATCTGTGAGGTAGACTCGACCAGTGTAATAGTTCGCTTACCTAATCAGCGCGTCTGGGTGCTTATAACTGTGGCCCGAAAGGGGTGAACAGGGTATATGCGACAATGAAACAGTTCTGACTGCTATGCACATGTTCCCTTTAACTCGATTGGTTGACTCTTCCAGCCTCACTTTAAGCTTACTTAATCAAAGCTTGTGACTGCTTATGGAGTGGCCCGATAGGGGCGAACAGGCTATTTCTGTGGCAATGAAACGGTTTTGAAGGTTAGGCATAGTCTATTCTTCATTGGTGATTATGAACGTCTTTTTACATTTAATTTATGAGGTTTACGTCTATGGGTGAATTTGACTGCGACAATGTTTCAAAATTAGGAAGGGAAGCAGTGATTATTTGATTATATAGACGCTTCGCCTCTGGCCCACCGCCCCCTTTTTCACCCAGCCGAGTCCCAGCGCCCCCTCCTCCACCCCAACCATCAATCTGACATAATGACAAGCATAATATAATAACAATCACAAATAAAGAGAGAGTTCATACAGCAGGGTAGAAAGTAACGTGCCAAAATTCTAATTATTTAGTTCTGAATATTAGTTGGGTCACAAATCACCATCTTTACATTCTTAAATTAAGCGTGGACGAAAGATATTTTTGAACAATGGTTTGATTTCAAAGTCACATTTCATCGTCAGAAGCTCTTCTTCAATTTCTACTTGCAAGTTATCATCTGTTTCATTGTTCATTGGGTCCAGTATCCAGTATGGATTTTCCAGTTTAAAAATATCAGGAGGCTAAATCTTGTCTTCATATCAGCATGCAAATCTCTGAGGTGGTTGCTATATAATAATATATTTGTAGTTCCTCGTCAGAAACGCGCCCTTCTTTCAGTGTCTTCGTCAAGCTAGGAAACTGAGAAATTTTCTTCTGCCAATGTTTCGGCGGATCATTTCCAATTTCGACAAGAATGACGAAGGCCTTGATCAGGTTGGTGTCATCCCCCTGCAGCTGAAAGTTGAACTGGTTGAACTTTGTGAAAAGATCTGTGAGGAGCGCAATGTTGTTCTTGTGTTGTTTTTTTCAGTTTATTGCAGAGATCACTGTCTGTTTCTTGAAGAAAAAAAACCCCCTCCATCTCAGAGTCAAATAGGCAGAACAATAATTGTGTTCAACAGTTTCCTTTCGAGAGCCACCAGACTTCAGTGTGCAAAAGTAAGCATTGAAAGTACTTGTCATTTTCAGTGCGCAGCTGTTGAAATAGTCTCGAGTTCAAAGCGTGGGCTTTGATCTTGTTCACACACTTGATGGCAATGGCCAGTGTGTCATGCAGACTTTCATTCAGTTGTTTTTTTGCCACCAAATTATTATGTCTGTGAATGACACAGTAAACAGTAAATACTCCATGGACTGATTTCTTCAAGAAGTTCATAAATCCACGTTTCCGACCTGCCATCGACGCTGCCCCATCTGTTGCACAGGCAACTGTATTGGTCAGAGAGATCTGTTTCTCCTCGAAAAATTCTTGGACCACTTTGAAAATGGACTCGCCTTTGGTATCTGTTTCCAACAGTTTCGCAAAAAACAATTTTTGCATTATTTTCTCACCCTCTATGAACTGATATCCAGTTAAAGGCTGAGCTCACGTCCTTTCAGCATTTTGCACTGTGATTCCTCAACATTTGCTGTCATCTCATCAATACATCTTTGAATGGCATTGTCACTAAGTGGGAGAACTTTCAACACAGGCTCCGGGGCACGTTGCAGGACTGTGCTGACCACCTCTCTAATCGCAGGTATGAGTTCCTCACCAATAACAATAGCATGGTGTTTGCCTGCTTTTGTAATTAGCTGAGATAAATTATATGTTGCTCGTAAGCCTTCATCAGCTTGATCCACGTTGGCTGCAAACATCGGTTTGACTGATTTTCATTTCTGAAAATTGATCTTTAGAGTTTTGAAGTATGCCAGATCTTTGTCAGATTTGTCGTGATGAATCTTCTTTATATGGGATTTGCGGGCTGGGAAAGAAAGTTCTTAGTTATAAGTAGCATTGTAAACTATGCCTCAGCTATCTATTTTTGTTTTTGTTTTTGTTTTTTTTATGTGGCTTTTTCCCTTCATCATGTTTTATGTTGCTTGTCAGGAATTTTCGAAGTGTTCAGCATTTGGTGTTTTGTAGCAAAAGAACACAGAAACAAAGATCTGAATTACCCCCATTTCACCGAAACCACGCACTCGGAAGGCCACGAGTCGGCTTACGTGACGTGTTTACGCTACCTGATTATACGTTTGCAATAGCACCATAAACACACGAGAGTACACACACACACACACACACACACACACACACACACACACACACACACACACACACACACATACAAAAACACCAACACACACATATGCACATGGACCGCCCCGGTGGCCTCTTGGTAAACGAATTTTTAAAGTCAACCCAAGTGTAAAACTGAAAGATCAACAGACGATAGCAGCTTGCAGGGCACACCCACACAGTCAGCTGTTTACGTAAACAAGCTTGAAGTGAGCTAAAAGTTACCGTTTTTACTCCGTTTTAACAATCAGATTTGTTTACATTTCAGACCATTCATGCTCGAAAAGGGGTCAAAATCTAGAAATAGTTGCGAATGAAAAAGATAAGATAAGATAAGATAAGATAGTTCTTTATTATCCCAGAGGGAAATTTTCCTTGGCTGTACAGGACTGTAAAAACACATGCAGGTATACATTTAAAAAAAATTAAATCATATATATTACTCTCATTAAAATTCAATATGAAAGGAGAAGTAAAGCTGACAAAATGTACATATCAAATGCATCATTCAACCACATGCAGGAATTTAAATACTAGACCTTTGGAGTTATATACAGATACATACTCTAAGAGCAACACACTATATGCTCATTCTGACAAAAGCCTTATGCTAGATTGTAAAAGACTTCTTTTTATATCTTTCTTTCTTTGTTTTTGGAGGTACATATCTGCCGCTGCGTGATCTTACAATTTGTGTGGAAAGGGTGTGTGATGGGTCGTTTATAATGCTTTTTATCTTTTTTATACGTGTGGTGTTATACATTTCATCCATTCTTATAAAATCATATCCAGAGATCTTGCTGGCTTTCTTAATGGTTCTGTCAAATTTTTCTTTATCTTTCACCTTACAATTCCGACCCCAGCAGCAAATACAAAATAATAGCACACTTTCATTCATAGAATGGTAAAAAAGGGACATAATCTTATTGTCAACACGGAAACTTTTTAATTTCCTTAAAAGAAACATTCTTTGATTTACTTTTTTATGCACAAGAACAGTGTGGGGATGCCAGTCAAGTTTGTGGTCGATTGTTACACCAAGATACTTGTAAGAGCTTACCACCTCCACTTCTTCATCTTTAATAAATAGTGGTGGCAATTGGTCTTTTTTTACTCTAAAGTCTATTATTAATTCCTTTGTCTTTTTTACGTTTAGTATAAGGAAGTGGTTATCACATCAATTGGTAAATAGGTTCACAGCGTCCCTGTATTCATTCTCATTTGTTGTTATAAGGCCTTGTAAAGTGGAATCATCCGCAAATTTTATTAGTTTGATGTTTTTGTTATCAAAAGTGCAGTCGTTGGTGTAGTGCGTAAACAAGATAGGGGAGATTACACAGCCTTGGAGCGCACCGGTGTTCATGAATATTAGGTCGGATTTTACATAATTAAATTTTACATATTGAGGTCGATTGGTTAAGAACTCAAGAATCCAAACTATATTGTTCTTGTTTATGTTCATGTTAATTAATTTTGAAACTATTACGTGCGGCTTGATTGTGTTGAATGCGGATGAAAAATCTGCAAAAGTATCCTGCAGTAATTTCTTGATGTGTCTATGTGTTTGTAGATGTTATCTAAGAACACGAGAATGGCATCCTCCACGCCCCTCTTGGCACGATAGGCAAATTGCATGTTGTCCTGTATGTCTTCTGTTGATTTCCTCAGTTCTTTCAAAACCTGTTTTTCTAATCATTTAATGAGGACTGATGTTAAAGCGACAGGTCTTAGGTCGTTCAAATTCTATATTGATTGTTTCTTTGGGACAGGAATTATTTCAGAGCATTTCCATGAGAGTGGTATTATTCGTTCTTTCAAAGACATGTTGGAAATATCAGTATGAATGGGAGATAACTGAGTAGAACACATTTTAATAATTTTACTTTTTACTCCATCGGGTCCACTCGCTTTGTGAGCTTTCAAAATGTTGGAGCAAAGATTTTCCACTAGTGAAGAATCTTTGGTTGAAGCAAAGGTGGCCATTAGGTAATGGTTCTAAAAATAATCTCACAGGAATCGTCCAACAGGAATGTCCAAGGCTTTCACATTTGCAAACAGTCCTGAAGAACTACATTGAAAGTTCAAGACAGAGAGAGATGTAGCCGTTTTGATAGACCACCAGGGGCGGTTTGTTAACTGGACAAGACCGGTGCCGGTCAAATTTTTGTCAACTGGACAGTTGACAAGAGATTTATTGCTGCTGCTGATTTTCATTCAGTTTTAAGTAAATCCAAACAAACATGTATCAACAGTCAAAATGTGTGTATGTGTATGTGTGTGTGTGTGTGTGTGTGTGTGTGTGTGTGTGTGTGTGTGTGTGTGTGTGTGTGTGTGTGTGTGTGTGTGTGTTGTGGAGGAAGGGGGTGGGGGGGGGGGAGTGAGAAAGAGTCGATGTGAATGACGGCCGGTCAGTTCTATAAACCACGAACCGCCACTGTAGACCACAATGATGGGGCCAGGACTAGGCCTTCTCAGAACTGAGAAAGCCTAGGGCCAGGAGCAAGTTCATCCTCATCAAAAGCTTCCTCTTCACTACAATCACTCTCTCGATATGTTCCATCACTATACTTGCACCACTAGTGCCTATCAATGTTCGATATGTCTTGTTATGTGTTCAAGAATGTAGATGTCATTGCATTAGGCTATGGTAAACTTGAGAAATTGAGACTAGAGCATCAGGGTATAATATTATTGGAAGGGTGTTCAAAAATCATTTTCTGAGCTCGACGATTGTTGAAACTGGGGTAATGCCGAAACAGCACTCTCATCTCGTTGATAAGACGCTAGCATCAGCAAATGTCATTGAAGGAGGCTGAAACAAAAGAATGAATTGACTGTAGGGATTGATCTAAAATGTCTGTCTGTCTTTCTGTCTGTCTGTCTGTCTGTCTGTCTGTCTGTCTGTCTCTCTCTCTCTCTCTCTCTCTCTCTCTCTCTCTCTCTCTCTTTCTCTCTCTGCGTGCATGCGTGCGCGCACGTGCGTGTGGCGTGTTATGTCTTTGGCCCAGGACCAGTTATTCATTCTTTCACTCATGCTATTTGCCAGCGTATTTTACATGTATGCATTTTTATACAGATAAAGAGATAAAGAGAGTTGGTGGCACGGTTATAATTTTGTTTATTTCTTGTAACTTGTAAAATTTATACTTTTTCGGGAATTGGTTTTCCAGATTCATCTGGAAATTCGACAGCTCTTTCCGAGTTCTCGTTGAGGGCCGTATGATGCGGAGAGGGTTGGGGGGGGGGGGGGGGGGTGCGACTACATGAGAGTGGGCTTTGGCCGAGATCTTCGGTATTTGACCAGCTCTGGCAAGTTCAAGTGCTCATGCACTGTCAGGGGGGTTCATTCACAAAATGTTGATTAACTTGAATTTGAACTTAGTTAATTAAACGTGTTTTAAATTGCTCATGCACGTACCCAGTAATCTAGTTGCACTATAATGTATCATGACATCACATATAATTCTCAGTTAAACAATTATGAAAACAGCCATAGATCTATTACCTGTGACTTATTTACAGCAATTATCAAGTCCGAACTGTGTTTGAATAGCCATTTGGCGAAATTAGAGATCACAATATTCAAAATGATGTATAATTAACATTGATTGATTTCTGAGCGTGTGGAGAACTAATTTATGCCCATCACAAAAAGGACAGGGGAAAAACTTGAGTGGGTTTTTTTCACTTGGAAGAAGGAGGTGTCCTCTTTGTGAGTGCTTTTGAACATGTTCTGCTACTGAAAGGGACATAAGACCTTCATCTAGGTAAAGTAGACATTTCAAAGTAGGCCTACTTCAGTCCAATTCCGATCTGAGACTAAAAAATTACGTCACTTGACCATGGCCTTACCCCGCATGCACAATTAGTAGGTTGCACCTGCACCCTCCCTTTTTTTTCAAAAAACGAGTAGCAGCAGATTAAGCTGATAGGCTGCTTGATACTGATAATTAAGCAAATTAGTCAGGGGACATGATTCTGGAAATTGTTTCCCTCCTAGTACTGTCCCCTGGGTTCAATCAACGTTTTCGACTTCCGGCTTATCGTTGTTTGCCTGAGGTTCGAAAACAAGGCTCTGACCACGAAAAATAACAAGGTAAGCCTTACTTTACAACCCTCTCGTCGTTGGTTTAGGTCTAGATCTACATCTAGATCTAGATCTAATGACAATGATGTCAATGGCTTAACAGACTTAGATCTAGATCTAGATCTAGATCTAGATCTAGATATATCTACATCTAGATTTATAGATCTAGATTCTAGATCTAGATTGTAGATCTAGAATCTAGAGAATAGAGATCTAAAATTTCCTTTTAGTTTAGGTAGGGAAGACTTCCGGGCGCTTTTTCGGTAGTTCCCACCCCGCAATTGTTATTCACGGGTTTTGGCCCCAAGAGTAGGGGGGTTTCAGGGGGGCTTGCCCCCTGACCTAACAAAAATAGGAAGGGGGGTTTCAGGGGGGCATGCCCCCCTGAATTTTACCACAATTTAATGTTTTGCTGTTGTTAGAAGGTTTGATATCTTGTCTTAGCTCACCGCGAATCAAACGTATAGTATAGATCTAGATCTAGATGTAGGTCAGGCTCAAATAAGGGGGGTAGGAACTACCGAAAAAGCGCCGACTTCCGTAACGAGCGACCACTAGATTCTAAATCTAGAATCTAGATCTAGATCTAGAATCTAGTCACTAGGAGACAGAGTAGTAGGCGCTTTTTCGGTAATTCCCACCCCGCATTTGTTATTCGCCGGTTTTGGCCCCAAGAGTAGGGGGGTTTCAGGGGGGCTTGCCCCCCTGACCTAACAAAAACAAGGTGGGGGGTTTCAGGGGGGCATGCCCCCCTGAATTTTACCACAATTTAATGTTTTGCAGTTGTTAGGTTTGACATCTTAGCTTGCCGCGAATCAAACGTAGATCTAGATGTAGGTCAGGCTCTATCAAATAAAGGGGGTGGGAACTACCGAAAAAGCATGCCCCCCATGAATTTTATCCTAATTTAATGTTCGAAGTGACTATTTCTCCGAACGTTCGGAGAAATAGTGCCGATCTTTATTTCTCCGAACGGCTTCCGGTCTCGTGATTTTTTGCCTATTTATTGCGAGAGTTCGGCGCCAACTTTCATTCTGCCTCTGGCGGCCGGAGTCTGGCCTCTGGTCTGGGACTGGGAAGGAACACCGCATGGCAAACCCACCTACAGACAAACTTCTGTAACACCCACCACCATCATGCACATGTACACACACAAACTTATACACACACTAACTAAACATGATCAGTGAGCAACTTTTGAACGTATGACGAGCTGAGCTGTGGATGGAGAGACAGTGTGAGTGACAGAGCAGGTGAAAGGAAGAATGTAGGAGTGTATCCACAGGCGACAGCAACTACAAGGCGACGACACCGACCCCCCTGGCCTGGTCCACAGCTCACGAACGAAAGGAATGCGGCTAAGGCAGTGTTTTGCTAATATTATTGTCCATGGTTCGCAGGGTGCAAGGGAATGAGTGAGATTTTCTTTGTGTGTGCCTGGAGGGAGGGGGTGGGGTGTGAAAGTCATGCGGACGGGGATGAGCCGCGGGAGAGAACACGAGAATTGAATGAATGAGTGAAACTGAAAGAGAGGAACGACTCATGAGCCCTGGAGTGAATGGATCCTGTGTTTCTATTTTTGTATACTTTGAACTGTTACTGAATAAAAGGCTGAAATAAAGCCCGAAAAACAAACACACACACGCTCCTCACTCTCCACTTAAACACTTACTACCACACACAGACACTCACACACACACATGCATACACACACACATACACACACACACAGGACCAAATTTTTAGGTCTATATCTATTTCAATTTTCAAGAGCTGGTCTAGAGATTTTTAGATGAGTGTAAAAACGTGAAAAAGAAAGGTTTCACAACAGAATGAAATAAAAATTAGAACAGCCCATAAACAACCACAAAAATTAACAAATAAGGGCGTGAGTCCACCTGTCCGAAGAAGATTGGCTGTTTTAACCCTAAATGTGCGTAATTTTAAAACAAAGTACAGGATATTACATGTAAATTATGGAATCACACACATTAAGGGGCCTGCCAGTGTCAGTACATGTAATCGGTTTTGGTGGAACGTACGCTCTAACATAACACATTTAAATCTATATATATATAATATACATGTATATATATTTAGAATCTAATGAAGGTAGGAACATCAAATTAAATGACGTTACACTATACAACATCCCCCCCCCCCCCTTTTTTTCCCCAACAAAAAAATTTATAGAAAAACAACACATCAGAACAAGAACAAGAAAGAAAAAAATACACACTAACAAATTAATAAAACACCACAAAGAGGGAAAAATAAAAGTAACTAACGTATTCAACAAATCAACGTCGTGACAACAAGTGAGAAAGAGATGAAGTGAAGCTAAGTGAACTTTCTTTCAAAAGTAAAGAGGTTTGGTTTCTTTCTTTTTTAATTTTTATTTGACTTTTATTCCCCGATTTGGGGACCAAAAAATGCAAAAAAATCGAGCCACGATTGATTGGTCGCGGCCGCGACAAACGCAGATGCTAGTTCTATGTGTCGTTATCATTAACCCTCCGTAGATCTAGATCTAGACAGCACACGAGTGAACACAACACATTAAGTTTAAGAGCAGCACCCTTCATAGGCAACACGTCATAATATCTATCTGTAGCGAAAAACTGTTTGGAACTGTAGCATTTCTTTATATATAAATATTTACTGCGGACATTTTTTGGACCGATTGAACCATATTGTATATGAACAATCTTTGGTAGGCCTATACTATAATTATAGGTCTTTATAATATCCGAAATTTGCGGGAAAGGATGTGATTTCAGAGTGTTCGGAGAAATAGTGCCCAGCTTTATTTTCCCGAACGTTCGGAGAAATAGTGCCGGCCTTTAATGTTTTTCAGTTAGGTTGCACCCCTGCTCTTTGTGTAGCCTAATTCAAATAGTATTTGGTCTTCAAGACTTCTGGATTTCTTCTCTGGATGTAAACAAATGGATCGTGGACTTTAACGAACAGAACTACAAGATCACCATGTAGGGATGGGGGTAGAGGTAGAGGTAGGGTTTAGGGTTAGCCCTAGAAGCGCTCAGTGTTTCACCAGAAGTAACCCGCCAAAAATGCCCCACCGCCACGGCGGTTGGTTGTAAACATGGGGGTATGGCTGGGGGCAGGGGTGGTTTGTTAACTGGGCAAGACCGGCAGTGCTGGTCAAATTCTTGTCAACTGGACTGTTGACAAAAGGGCTGGATTATACTTTCGAAATGACTATTTCTCCGAACGTTCGGAGAAATAGTGCCAATCTCTATTTCTCCAAACGGTTTCCGGCTTCCGGACTCGTGATTTTTTGCCTATTTGCGAGAGTTCGACGCCAACTTTCATTCTGCCATTCTGCGAGGGCCACCTCTATTCTCACCTCGGGTGAGAATAGTGCAGGCGAGTCTTTTGGCTATTCTCACCCGCTGGGCGTTCACCGTTTTCGCCTAGGCCAACCAGTGAAGCGTTCACCGTGAACCACAGAATTTTACACTGTGATATAACAGAATTATAGAACGAAGTGGCTAGCCGTACTTAAGTACGACTAGACTGCCAGTCTCGCCGTACTTAGATCTAGGTTTGGCCCTATCAACTCAAGCCTGTTAAGTACACAGGTCTCATTAGATCTAGATCTAGTAATTCAGGTTCAAATACATGCAAGTCAGTAAGGCACCTTTGGTTTTGTCTGAAATACAAATACTTTAGGCATTGCAAACTAAAAATTTCATTTACAATTCAGCCATCAATATTAAGTACGGCTAGCCTGACAGTCTAGCCGTCCTTAAGTACGGCTAGACTACCAGTCTAGCTGTACTTATCTTAGGCCCTATTAACATTAGAAAACAGGAGGTTTAAAATACATGCACTATCATTGCCACTGGATGGATGGCATCAGACATGCATTGGGTCCGCCATTGAAATTGGCACAAAATCAAACCTAAGGAAAACGAGGGGGCATACAGAAAGTACCTTGATTTGTACAATCAACTCATTCCTGCCCCCTCGTTCGTCAACCTGCCCGTACCAGCAAGCTGGAACTCTATGGTTTCAACACAGAGAAGCGGGCTCAGCCCCTAAGTTATTATTACAATCTGTATTATTACCTGTCCTGGGCAACAACATCATTGCACACCGGACAGGTCCATAAGTGCTCAGTTCCCCCCAGCACCAAAGCCCGCATGTCTTAGGGGCAAAGTACAAAGCATGGGAGGAGGCGAAGAAATTGGATGAAGAGAAGAAAAAAGGAAGAAGTGGAAAAGAGGAAGAGAGAAAGGGAGGGAAAAGGGTGGAGAAGGAAGAAGAGGAAAGTGGAGAAAAGTTAACGAAGTTGGAGAAGCGAGATGTCAAAGAGTGAACTAAAGCATTTTACATTCCTGTGCGGAAGTGGCTATTCTCATCCGGGGTGAGAATAGAAAAACGATCGTCCTCTCACCGCGGGTGAGACTTGCCAGCGTAGGCTATTCTCACCCGGTGCGAAACAGGACCTGCTTTTCCTCATTTTGGAATACTGTCTATCAGTGTGGATGATCAAATTGATAAAAGCCAAGAAAAAATTACGTTATAGCACAAAAGTAAGCTAATTTGATCGTCTTCAAAGATGCTATGGCTATTTCACTGTGTGCCCTGAGTGGGATTAAGATGTTCATGTGATATGTGTGAAAGAGTAAAGTGAAGCTTTCATGTATGTGTGTGAGTAAGATGTTCATGTGAGTTTGTTGTGATAGGTGAGGAAGAGTAAAATGAAGCATTCATGTACCTGTGTGTGAGGAAGATGTTCATATAAAAGTTTGTGATATGTGTGGAAGAGTAAAATGAAACATTAATGTACCTATGTGTGAGTAAGATGTATGTGAGTCTGTTCTGGTGGTTGTTCTTTTTAGTAGATGTATGTCAATAAACATTAGTTCTGTCTTAGGCCCACTGTACAAAGGGGGGTCGTCTTTGCTTCTTTCTTCTTTTCAAACGCCTAGTTGTGCTTCAATTTGAGTGTGCTGGTATGGGGTGTAGGGCGCGGGTATGGGGTACATGCCATGACAGAAAACCCGACATGTGCCGGTATGGGGTACATGTCATGACATGCGTCAAGTCTCGTTTAGGGGTCTTCTTTATACACTATCTGACTAAAAACTTTACCCCACACCGACAGGAAAGGTTGGCCTCTCAACTAAACGAAATTTTGGGTCGATGTTTTTGAAAGAGCCGAAGTTATGGTAATACAAAAGTTCACTTCCGGAAATAGTCATCACAAAACACTAAGGTGTCGGTATGCCGTATAGGGGCTCCAGATCTATTTCAATTTTCAAGAGCTGGTCTAGATATTTTTAGATGAGTGTAAAAACATGAAAAAGAAAGGTTTCACAACAGAATGAAATCAAAATTAGAACAGCCCATTATAAACAACCACAAAAATTAACAAATAAGGGCGTGTGTCCACCTGTCCGAATAAGATTGGCTGTTTTAACCCTAAATGTGAGTTATTAAAAAAAAAGTACAGGATATTACATGTAAATTATGGAATCACACACAAGGGGCTGCCAGTGTCAGTATGTAATCGGTTGTGGTGGAACGCTCTTGCTTAACACATGTAAATTATATGTATATATATATATATATATATATATATATATATATATATATATTTAGAATCTAATGAAAGTAGGAGAATCAAATTGAATGACGTTACACAATACAACCCCCCCCCCCCCCCCTTTTCCCCAACACAAAGAAAATTAATAGAAAAACAACAAGAACAATAACAAGAAAAAAAAATTACACACCAACAAAATAAAACACCACAAAGAGGGAAAAATAAAAGAGGAACAGCAATACAATTTACAAATCGTATGTAACTGTAACGTATTCAACAAACCAACGTGGTGACAACAAGTGAGAAAGAGACAAAGTGAAGCTAAGTGAACTTTCTTTCAAAAGTAAAGAGGTTCGGTTTCTGTTTTTTTTTCTTTCTTTTTTTAAAATTTGACTTTTATTCCCCGATTCGGGGACCAAAAAAATGCCAAAAAATCGAGCCACGATTGATTGGTTAGGGCTGCAACAAACATAGATGCTAGTTCTATGTGTCATTATCAATAACCCTCCATAGATCTAGATCTAGATCTAGACAGCACACGAGTGAACACAACACATTAAGTTTAAGAGCAGCACCCTTCATAGGCAACATGTCATATCTGTAGCGAAAAACTGTTTGGAACTGTAGCATTTCTTTATATAAATTTTAATATTTACTGCGGCCATTTTTTGGACCGATTGAACTATATTGTATACGAACAATCTTTGGTAGGCCTATAATATAATTATATATAGATCTATATATATTATATCCGAAATTTGCGGGAAAGGATGTGATTTCAGAGTGTTCGGAGAAATACAGTGGAACTCAGATTGAACGAGGTCGTTGGGCCTGACCTAAAATCTCGTTGAATCCGAGTGTTCGTTATAGCAAACACGAGGTTTTGTGTAGATAATTACAGGCACTGAGCGAGTAATGTATAAAGAGAAGTCACAAGTAGTGCCTGAAATGCCTGCATATTATGAGCTGTGTAAAAAAAAAAAAAAACCGATTCGTTCAAATACACATGCCTGTGTCATCTCGATTGTTTACCAAGAAAAACTTGTGTTGTTGTGTAGAGCCTAGCATACGGCAACTTTTGATTCCATAGACCAGCGCACAAATTCAGTACGTAGATCTACGTCAAGACTAGCTTATTATTGTAATAATGATCAGTTGCCGGGGGAAAAAGACAGACGCGTTTGTATATATGCGACGTTCAACGCCCGGACCGCTAGTGCCCCCCCCCCCCCCCCTTTCCACGACACGCACACACAGCCACACGTGTGCAGGCCGCCCATCCGACCCCGACACACGCCAGAGTAGACACGTACGCGTGCCAACAACACACCTGTTGGTATTTAAAAAGGCCGCTGATTGGTCGCATGCAATCGGCTAAGTGAATAATGGTTCATGATGCAGGTGCAATGGATGGTTTCTGGGAATAGGTAAAGTTTGTTCTGGGAGAAAAATTAGCCAAGCCACGTCTGAGGGGGTTGTTCACCCTGGAAGCGACGTCGTTGAATCCGAGCTCTCTGATTTAAGTGCTCGTTGAATCCATGTTACTTTTATTGATTTTAAAGAAGGAAAAAAAACCGGGGAATCTACCTCATCTCGTTGAATCCGAGTTCTCGTTGAATCCGAGCTCGTTAAATCCGAGTTCCACTGTAGTGCCCAACTTTATTTTCCCGAACGTTCGGAGAAATAGGGCCGGCCTTGTACTTTACCGGACCACCAATCTCGGCCCGTGATTACTACGCATCCCTAGCCTGACTACGCACTCGTAGTTCTCTACGTGCGGACTCAAAAGGTAGTTTAGCGGGCGACTTCGCGCACGCCCAGCGCAAGCCAACGGCGACTGGCGAGGCGAGGTGAGCGAGAGGTGGTGGTTGAGGGTGGGCAGGGGATTTAACTTTGGTGGACCACTGTGTATCATACCAACAGTGGGGAGGTTGGGGGGGGGGGGGGGGGGGTTCAGGGGGGCTGAATGCAAATGAGCTCTCGTGCGCATCTCTAGCCCTCCATTGTACATGTACTTTGCCGGACCAGGAGTAGGCCTAGGCCATAGATGTACACTATAGTTTAAAAGGGGGTAACTCTATGGCCTAGGCCTAGCGGAGTCGCGAGCAAATAATAATAGTGGACCACGTGATTAGATTGACCCCAAGATGTTAGGGTCGTGGGTCAAAGGACAAGGTCGCATGGTCGTGATTACTGAAAAACCCGGTAAGAGACGTCAGTCGATTGTTGGCTGTCGAAGGGTGTGGGCGTAGAAAAGTGAGTAGTGAGTAGTGGAGCTCGGAAAAGGAAGAATAGCGGGCCACTAGGCACCAAGGGCGCCATATATAGCGAAAGTAGCTCCGACCGGTGGTCCGGTAAAGTACAATCTTACCAACAAGAGATTTATTGCTGATTTGATATTCTTTTAAAAGTAAAATTAGGTTACGTGGTTGGCCCCAAACCACAAACTTTTTTTTTTTTACCTAGGTCAGAGATTTACAATGACTTCCCCCTGAAGACTAAACTACCCCCCTTCCCTCTTATCCCCGCCCAATGTGACCTCCTGGCTGCTTGTAATTTAAACTTTTAGTGTTCTGAACTCCTTCATTGCCTGGCCCACATCTATCTCTGGCTTTTGGTCCACATCTATCTGTGGCTTTTTAGCTTGACCATGAAGTAGGGCTAGAACTGTCTAGGAACTGTCGAAAAAATAAAAGAGTTAAAAATAAATAATTTTTTTAAAAAGCCATTTAACTGAGATTTATGACAAGCTGGAATGTACCTTTATTCCCAGACCTGCTGCATTACCCATGTCACAGTAAAGAGTTGAATAATTTGTGGTCTTGTTTATTGTTTAGGATGTTTACCATTCAGTATCGATTCTTTTGCACAAGTCTGGCTAGTGAAAGGTGAGTTGGGGTGTCAGACTTGCCTGCTGGCGTGAGACATGTGTGACTGGGGCTGGGTCCTCGCCTTCTGTCTCGTCAATGATTGTTGTTTCTGTTCTTTTGACTTTTCCACGGACAAGTGCATCTTTTTTCTGTTTTTAAAGGGTCTTCAGTAGTTACATTGTAACTACTGTCTGTGATATATTAGTCATTAGCTCTTTAACAATTGGGACATGAAGCAAATGAAGTATTTTTAAAAAGCAGTTGTTGAATGTTCATATTTCAGTGGGTTTGCAAGATGCTGTAGTGTGGTCTGTTCTTTCTCCTTTTCTTTTTGGTATTACAAATGGAATGTAGTCTTTTGTCATGGTGACTACATGTAGACGCACAGGCCAAGTACTCCCAATAAGTGGGAGCCTTTCTGCTTTTTTCCCTTTTGAAGGACTGCGATTGGATTCGCATCAAATCCTTTTTTTTTCACTTAAATTACGTTTTTATTTTATCAATCGCACACTACTTTTCATAAATGACATGGAAATGCTCTGGTGTATTTGCATCATTTATGCGACTTATTGTAAATTATGTGAAAACAAACATTCTTATTTTTGTGTTTATTTTATTGACTACGCTTAAGACTCTTATGGCCACACATACATGAGTCAGTCTCTTGGAGTGACAGTAGGCTCATTTAGGAGACTCACGAATAATTCCAGAGTGGGAAGAAAGTTTTTATAAAATAGCTCGATCTTTCTGCTTGGATGCTGTATCCCTCTCAGCCTGGATTAGCCCTGACAGGCATAGTCAGTACCCGCCTCCTCAATGATCTAAAATTGTCTCAATAGGCGGGTTGTTGTTGTTGTAAAAAGAACTACATTTGGAAATTTTCAAAGTGTGGCCACCTCTTTGCTTGCGTGTGTATCACTTTCTTCAGAACAGACAAAACTACCTTAGCCCGACAGTTCATCTTTGTACCTCAGTACCTATACACTCTAGTGCTACCAGTGCAACCTTACTTTGTGTAGTTGGAATGCAGAATAAAATAATGCTGGAACTTTTTCATAAATATTTATTTTTTGTGAGAAATAGATCTATACTTTGTACAAAATATCAGAAATATAAATACAAATGGCTTTTGAAGCGTTTGCCAGCAGTGGATAGTAGTACAACAGCAGCCCAATGCGACGTAGAATGCAATAGTTTGATATGTAATGCTAACAATTCAATGAGTGTTATAAATATGCAACAGTATAGTTAGGTAATGCTAAAGTTCAACCAACTTAGTATGCAACAGTACATGCAATGATAACAATTCAACCTTGTAAAAGTTGTATGCAAACATACATGCCATGAAGACCGTTCAAGTTCAACCAGTCTTCTTCATCTTTTTGTGCGATGGATGAAGCATTTCATCACACATATCATGTGTAATGTCATGTGATGTCACCAGTTTGTGTGTAGTTCTACGTCTTGATTTGGAAAGCAATAACTGGCAGAAGCAAGGAAATCTGGATCCGATGGTTCAAACATCAGCCTTGAGGCGTGAAAGTACGTCATACATCGTGTAATCTTGTTTCAAGGCAGAATAGGCAGCTGTTTATGTTTGAATGTGGGCTGTCGCAAGTCAGCAAAGGAATTTACAATCTGCGCTCACAGGTTAAAACTTGCTCCCAAAGATGGTGGATTACATTGCTCGGTTACATCCATTTGTTCTTGTGTAGGCCGATTGTGTTTTTTCCCCTGTCCTCGTTTGGGAAGTGTATAATGCAGCAGGGTAACGTGTTGATTGTAAAGTAGTCTGGACGTGTGCCTCTGAATTTCCCTCTCTGTTCTGTATCCCGAAATCAGTTTACGTCGTAGAACATACGTCAGCTCTCTGGGTAGTTTCTCCTTCTTCTTCCCCGACCCTTCCCCCACCTCCCCTCCCACCAGTGTAGAGTGTACCTCCGTTCACATTGTATCTCCCCCCCCCCCCCCAAGAGGTCGCCAAAGTCTGAGACAATACTATGTACAGGTTGTTTGGTGACACGGGATCTGTGTTGTGTCACTCAGACAACGCCGGCTACGGGTGCAAGCCTACTACTCGTGTTTGATGGCGATGAGCCTGTCGTGGTTCCCCTCCTTGATGGGCAGCGGTGCCTCGATGGTCAGCACGCCGTCTCTGTTCAGCTTAGACATCAGGTTCTCTGGGTTCAACTCCTGAAAGGCACAAAAGATGTACAGTTAATCAGTGGGTGGTTGGCGGGTGCTGTGGTGTGGTTTGCTCCTTCTTCTTTTCTTTCAGACATCTATCGTTCCTGTTTCCCCTCCTTTTTTGTGTTTGTTTGTTACTTTCCTGTAACACCTTTAATCTTCTACATTTTTATTATGACCTTATTGTGTTGCAAGTGCCGTACATAAAACTCTTATTAAACTAACGTAAGATTCTTAAAAAAACAAAACATTCATTCGGTTAGTTCGGGTCTGCAGGAATCACTCGGGTCAGGAAGTAGGATACAACACTGATATTAAATCTAAGGGGAATAGACTTAGAAATAAACTTTGTCTGAGATCTGTTCCTAATGAGGTGAACAGTATTCGAAGTATTTCAAATTTTTATCAGCTGAATCAGTGCCACTCTGAAATTGACATTTCTTCCGGTCCATCATGTATGCCACAAACTTGCAGCTTTTTATGAAGCTTGCAAATACTTTTTAGAGAAGGATGTCGAAGAGCGATCAATGGGAAGACAATGTCAAGCGTACTATTGATTTGGATGACATGTCCATCCTTGTTTCTCTTTTGATCTAGATTGTTGCATGGTGCTATCCATTATATAACTGAGCGTGTCCTTGGCCTCTCAGTGGGTGGTTGGCGGGTGCTCTGGTGTGGTTTGCTTCTTCTTTTCTGTCAAACATCTATCGTCCTTATGTCCCCTTCTTCTTTTTTATGTTTGTTACTCTCTTGTAACACCTAATCTTCTCGCGCTCATATGACCTTATGCAGTTGCGAGCGCCGTAAAACCTCTACTAAAACTAAAACTAAACTTACCCTCTCAAAGATCTGGCTTGCCTGGATGACTGAAGGGCACCGCTGTAGGTCATACTTTTCTTTTCTTCCTTTCATGATTCATGTTTCTGTCTTCTGACTTACTTTTTCTCTGCGCTAGATAACCATTGTTGTGTCGATTGGTGTAGTTTGTCCTTTAAATTAATGGAGATAGTCTATGGTGAAATGGTTGACGGGGCCCCCCC
>NW_004797646.1:43420-44682 GCF_000002075.1 Aplysia californica | reverse complement strand
AAAATAAAATAAAACAAATAAAAATCGTGCTATTTTTCTTATCATGATGACGAAATGGGCGCGTCTTGGACACTTCTTCGACTGTACTTTCTACACGTTTTCTCACTATCACACGTGCAGTTTTTCCCCCTTCTATTCTAATTATGTGTTTGCATTTCTGTGTTTACGCTGTTTTGTTGGTTTCACTTATCCCCCACAACTTTGTTTATGCAGTTTTCTTTTGAACTCACTGCCAAACATGTTAACAACTGTACAAACGGCTGGTTGTAAGTTTATTTTGACCGACGTCAGCGGTAAAAAGGTTTTTGGCTCTCCAACTGTGCACAAAAACAGAAAAAAAGAAGAAAAGAAATGTGCGTTCAACTTTTTTTCTTCTGGTATTTAGAGGAAGTTTTTGGAGATGTGCTTACAGCTTGTGCAGTTACTTATTCTTTAAAAAGTAAAGAGAAAGATATTTTAAAGGTGGCTGGCGGGTGCTGTGGTGTCGTTTGCTCCTTCTGTTCTATTAAACATTATACTTTCTTTATAATCTCTCCTCCGCCTTTTTGTGTTTGTTACTCTATTGTAGATCTAACATTTTTAGTTTTTGGCTTTTATATACGACCAAATTGTGTTGCAAGTTGCAAGTTCCGTAAAATGCTTACTAAAAACAAAGATGTTATTGTTTTGTTTAAAACTCTTGAATAATCTTGTTATCTTCTTCAAAACAAACGTGAATGGGAACATCTCGGCAATGAAGGTGTTACGGGTCTTGAAGGGCTGTAACTCTTTCACCAAACAAAATGAAGTAGTAAAACACTTTCTAAAACATAAAACAAAAGGAGGGCGGAGGAGTACCCAAAACTACCACGGTACTCACCTTGTTCCTGTCGGAATGTCTTCAACAGTATGTGTTCTCGTTCGCTGGTTCACGAGTCGTCCTCTCACTCACGCTGTCTGTCTGTCTGTGTGACTGTGATGGTGGGTAGCCTCACTGTGGTATGTTATGTCCTTCGCCTTCCCGAATGTATCCCTGTCCTTCTCACTCACCGAGACCTTTCCTCCTAGCAATGTGTCAATGTTGTCCTGCGCCGAGCTCAGTTCTCCAGTCCAATAGACGTTTGGTAAAGCTTTTTACTTGCGCCCCGTAAATGTCACATAGTCCAAGCGCTCGCCACCGCTCCGGCTTTTATGTGGTAGGGATGGGGGAGGCTGGAAACTTCTAGATGGCAGGGGGGCGGGAGAGAGAGAGAAAGAGAGAGAGAGAGAGAGAGAGAGAGAGA
>NW_004797646.1:41377-42781 GCF_000002075.1 Aplysia californica | reverse complement strand
GAGAGAGAGAGAGAGAGTTTTAAAGTGTGTTTTAGGAAAACAAGGAGGGAAAGATGGGCGATGTGGATTTTTTATTCCAGTAAATGTTGAACCTCGTCCCACAGTTTTAAGCTGAGAACAGCTTGTGGTTAAGAAGAAAATTGGTGGAAAGAAAACAACTTGTCATTAGAGATAAAGCATAAACTTATCTCATGTCAGCGCTTAAAATAAGCAGAAATGGAATGTTGAAACAATAACCTGTTCTTTCTCCCCATTCCAACCCCTCGACAGTCCACCCGCCATCCCCGTCTTTGTAGCGGTGTGTTTACTCTGTGCTATACATAGCAGCAGTTCCCATCTCTCTTGAGTGGGAACTTTACAATTAGCTTTGGGAGATGACGCTTCGTGTATATTCAGGGTTCTCACCACTTATTATTTGTGTTGTTTTCATTTTCCTCTCAGTCCGTGTGGTCCGTAGTGCTCATGATAAGTCAGGATAGGTAGGCTCGAGCACCGAGTCCTGTAAACCCCGTACTAAAACAAACAGGACCCTTTGTCTTCTCGGATTGGACGAAAATTTTGTGGGGTACCTTGTGTGTGTTCTGAACCTTTTTGTATAGATCGCTCTGCGGGGATAAATAAAAAAAAGAGTACGACCTTTGGGCCAGCGTCAATATTCTGAAGCCAGCATAAAATAAAATTAAGAGTACATGAAGGGATTCTATGTCCCACGCAGGTAGAACAGTCATAATGTACATAAAATGAGATGAATATCTTAAATTTCTTATTAATTGTCAATTGCTCCATGAGCTCTTGCGTGGGTACGAGAAGACAAGCTCCTCTAGTCAATGTTCCAGGTTGCATAATGACAGTCTTCGCTAGGGGATGAAGGTCCATGTCTGGGAATTACGAGATTGACGCATGGAGGCAGAAAGGACAATTGATTCATTTCGTGAACATTAATAAGATTCCTGGCATCTTGGCGAATAGTCAAACAATTTACATGACCCTGTAGAATTGCATAATGATATTGGGGTGCTAGTCCACTTGAGGATCGACCGTGATGTTTCTGTTGTACTTGACCTTCCCCCACTGGACCAGCCTGACAATTGTTCCACTTGACGGTCTACAATCAGTCTACTACAATCAACAACCCTGACCCTGACCTTAACCTAACCCTAGCCCTAACCCTAACTGTAACCAATTAACACGTCACATGTAGACCTTGGTCAGTCATGCAGGTGGTCAAGTGGACCGGCATCAATATAGAAGCAAGTTTATTCTAGTTCTGTTAATTGTATCGCACCGACCTTACCTTAATTTGGTTGTGTGTTCCCTCCATATTTTAAGTGCTCCTAAGATTAAATCCTTCGTTTTTCTTCACTCAAGGTGAAAAAGATTGAGGGTAGGGGGGTACTAAAAGGG
>NW_004797646.1:36942-39591 GCF_000002075.1 Aplysia californica | reverse complement strand
CCTCTCACTCACTCTGTCTGTCTGTCTGTCTGTCTGTCTGTCTGTCTGTCTGTCTGTCTGTCTGTCTGTCTGTCTGTCTGTCTGTCTGTCTGTCTGTCTGTCTGTCTTACTCTTTCCCTGCACTAAATCACCATAATTGTGTCGATGTGTTTTTCTTTACTCAAACATCTTCCTCAGGCTTGGTCTATGTGGTGTAATGGTAGGGCTCTTGCCCTTGGACGCAAGAAACTGGAGTTGGATTCTATCGTCTTCTCTTTGCCCTTAGCTTATGGCTGGTGGTTGAAGTGTATTATTAGCATCAGAGTTTACCTGCTTTACTTCTTTTCAGCGTTATTTTTGTCCTAATATATATTATGGGAATGGTGAAAAGCATCTCGGGTAAGTTCTACTATTTTTTATCCCCATAGTCTGTGTGCCTTGCTGTTTCCCAGCCCTTATTGGCCGTTGTGTTAGTGTTTTAAGTTTTTATTGTGTTTGACGCTTTTGTTTGAGAGAGACAGAGAGACAGAGAGACAAACAGACAGAGAGACAGACAGAGATAGATAGGTTGTTTTAAAGTTCAGCCTAGGTGATTTTTACTCTTTTGTTGAGATAAGGAGTTGAGAGAGAGAGAGAGAAGGAGAGAGAGAGAGAGAGAGAGAGAGGGGGAGAGAGAGAGTGTGTGTTCCCTGGTCCCCAAACACGAGTCGGGTGTCGGGTGTCGGTCGTCTCAGGGAGTGCTACTGTTTGCTCCCAGCCTCTCCAACGTGTCACGTGCCTCCTCCCGACACCCCGACACACGACCCGGCCTGCTGGACGCTGCAGGGTGCCCCACACTAATTGCCACAAGTCTGAGGGTATGGGTTTAATCTGTTCCCGTGGTTTTATGCACCCCGCATAATTTAGCAAAATTTGATAATTTTTTAAATATAATTTCTGATTATTTTCCTTTATCATTCTTTGTTAAAAAAAACAACCAACGGAATCGCATACTTTCTCAATTTTTGGGCTCAGTTTGCATAACTTCAGAATTTTTCTTGCATGAAACGACGGGGACAGTTTAATGCCATTATCAACACTGTTAGGTCATAATTCAAGAAGCGGGGCATCCGAATTCATCGCCTGTCTCCGATAGGACCGAGCCAAATGGGTTAGGGGCCTTGAAAACTCCACGAAACGACCCGAGTTCAAGAACGCTCAGTTTGAGTTTCGAGCCTTGGCTATCTGCTCTGTAGTCCAGCATGTTACAAACTGAGCTTATGGAGTGCCCACATTCATTGTGCCATAAGAATGTTAGGCCCGCTCAATGGGGTGCTTGTGGTTTCAAGGTCCTCGTCCCATCTGACTTGATTTTATCGGAGAAATTTAATTTAATTCGTAGGTCTGGCCTCTTTAAAATTGTTGTTAACGCCTTGGCAATACCAAAAGGGGCGTTAAACTTTTACCCGGTGGACGCCCTACTTTGCTCTCCGTGGGTGGTTGGCGGGTGCTTTGGTGCGGTTTGTTCCTTGTTTCCTATCAAGTATCTATGGTCCTGATCTCTCCTTGTTTTGTTTTGTTATTCTCTTTTAACGTCCCTAATCTTTAGCACTTAAATGACCTAATTGTATTGCAAGTGCTGTTAAACTTTTCTTACTAAAACAATCTTCATACCCTGTAGATGTCCTACTTCTTTACTTTACTGTTCACTTTTGGTTTCTGTCTCTCTGCCTTGCTTTCCCCTCGACACGTTTAACATTCGTTAACACAGACCAAACGTATACCTGTCACTGTTGCCAGCTTCATACTCACTGGACGAGACAATATTTTCATCATAACAGAATCACAAATCCATCTGTAAAGTGTCCTTGGGCAAGATTCCAAACTACATTGTGTGGCCTGCAGTTTTAGGCCTCTGTTGTGTTGTCAAATTAATTTGATTTAGTCAGTCCTAAGTTGATGATGGCGATGTCTTTAGTGTGAGGAGTGTGATGGTTAAAGATGGGGATTTTTTTCTTCATTTTTTGGAAAGGGGGGCGGGATTAATGAGTACATGTTTCTCCATTTGTCTTATAGAATCGTGTATCCCACTTAACCTGGGTTGGCCTGGACAGTTAGGGTTGGAGCATCCCGCATCTGAATTGATCTAAATTAAGGATGGATGGGAGCATCACACAAGTGCACTATTGTGACAACGATTTTTAAGTAGTAGCTCGATCCCCGCAGCTAGGTGTTGAGTAGAAAGTAAAAGTGTCCTTCTGTTATTATTCTCCTCTGTCGTCCTTGTCTGTCTCTGTGTTTGCTCTGTAATCATTACCCTGTGTTTAGTTTGCTGTATCCTTCGGCTGGGATTTGGAGATAGTTACGGTCTCTAAGCATGTCCCGTTGACTGTGGTTTCTTTTGTTGTATGGTATATTTTTAATTCCTCTTACAAATACTGTAAGTGGGTGGTTGGTTGATGGGCGCTCTGTTGTGGTTTGCTCTTTTCCTATCGTCCTTGCCTCTCCTCTTTCTTTTCTGTATACTATGTTATTCATTAGCAATACGTCTAGTCTTCAGCTTGTATTATGATCTACATTGTACTAGTGTGGCAAGTGCCGTTAAACTCTTACTGAAACTAAACAAATCACTGTACACTGGCGCATGGTGTTGCGGTTAGCCGCTTTACCGCCGCACGAGTTTGATTGGGG
>NW_004797646.1:33828-35215 GCF_000002075.1 Aplysia californica | reverse complement strand
TCTCTCTCTCTCTCTCTCTCTCTGTTGTTTTCTTTACCCCTAACTTTTCCCCTGCGCTAACTGACTGTTTTTGTGTTGCAGTGCTGTGCTTCTCTTTACTCAATACAATATTAAAAACTCACATTCAAACTCTATTCTAAGTATTTCTTTCGTATTTTGATTACTTGCAGATTCCTGGAGTAGCACCTTCTAGTGAGAGAAAGCCAAAGTTTACAGGTGAAGAAGTGAACAAGACATATTTCAGTTGCCGTCTATACCAGAATTTTCTAAACGCACACACGACGTGTTTCTCACATGTTTGAAGTTCCTGTGTGAATAAAAGTGGTCACTGGTCACTTGTGGATACGTTTACAGCTCCAGTGAGACTGGTCGCTGACGCTTGGGTTCTAAGTTCTGAAGTTCCCGTGTGAGTGGTGTGCACACAGAGGACATGTCTTCCCAAGACAAGACACTGACAAAGAATGCGGACACGCGTGGGAAGTCCTCGGACAACTCTCGAAGAATCGAGTTGAAATTGACGACTGGAACCTCGGGTGGGTCCAGTTCAGACGTGGAGGTCAAACCTTCAGAAAAGGTGGCGGGCCTGACTGAGGACAGCGCCTCGGGTGATGAGGATGCTGCAGCGGTCAGTGAGTCAACTAGTGGTCTGCCTCCTGTGGTGGACAATCTGGACATCCCGGATGACCCGTTCGGTGATGAGTACACGGACAGGAGGCTGTGGATCGGGAATCTGGATAGTCGCATGACAGAGTGAGTACACAGTTGTGTGTGGCATTATGTCATGTGACGCATGTACACACACACATGTCTCTAAACATTCCTATAGATGGTTGATGGCGCTCTCATTAGGGTTTCTTCTTCTTTCCCATCAAACATATACGACCTTGGTGTTGCAAGTGCCATAAAACTCTTAGTCTTACTAAAACTAAAAGAAAGTAATTATTCCTCTCTGTCCCAAACAATCCGCCCTCCTCCCACTTCTGGCCGTTCAGGTTCGCCTGAGTGTGCCCGCCGGGGTCGGCGCGGTGCGATGAGTGAGGGAATGAGCCAATCACAATCTCGGGACGGTAAGTAAAACGTTATGGCCATCCAAAAACCGTGTCCCTCCAGGGGGGACTCTCGGACAGTGCCCGGGCAGATGTGACGTAACCACTGGTTCTTGCTAGTGCTGATTTGGCCAGAGATGTGACCATGGGTGGTTGGCGGGGTCCTTATCTCTCCTCCTTCTTTTTTGTATTTGTTACTCTCTTGTAACACCTGTAATCTTCGGCGCTTATATGACCTTATTGTGTTGAAAGTGCTGTAAGACACTTACTACAACTTTAAAAAAAAGAGATGTTACAATTGTTTCGGGCTTAGCTTTTTTCATTTTGCTTTTTTTCGTTGG
>NW_004797646.1:24744-33728 GCF_000002075.1 Aplysia californica | reverse complement strand
TCTCTCTATCTTTCTATCTGATCTATCTATCTCCTTTACACATACACGTGCTCAATCATTTTCACACGTGCACTCGATTCATACAATCTTGATTTGTATTCTTTATTTACTCATCCCCTCTCCTCACCCTGCCCCCATTTGCCCCTTTGGATGACAGGTTTTCCATCCTGAAGTTGACCCAGAAGTTTGGATCTATCCGAAAGATGGACTTTGTGTACCACAAGTCTGGGCCGGAGAAGGGAAAGTCCAAGGGATACTGCTTTGTCAGTTTCCACACCTGGGAGGTAGGACACATTAGCCTTTTGTAATTTGTACGGATTTTCCCGAAAATGATGTAAATGTAATCGTCGTCGGTATCAGCGCTTTTTAATTGGCTCAAAGAGAGGAGTGCACTTTATTTATTCGCTTAGTTTAGTATGTATAACCCAACTGTGCCCTGCATCATGTAAGTAATAATGTAGTATATATATATTCTTCTTTTACAATATATATCTCTCTCAGTCTCCATCTTACTGTCTGTCTTCATCGTTTAGATCACTTCTATCTATCTCTCTATCAGTCCATCCATCCATCCATCCATCCATCCATCCATCCATCCATCCATCCATCCATCCATCAATCCATCCATCCATCCATCCATCCATCCATCCATCCATCTATCTATCTATTCATCTATCTGTAGCCTTGTGTTGGGTCTAGTCTTTGGATTTCTTTCCTTCTCTATTTTCTTTTTATTGCTGCTCACAGTCAAAAAGTGTAACGCGAGTGGCTGGCGGGTGCTCTGGTTTTGGTTTGCTCCTTCTTTCCTACTGAGCGTCTATCGTCCTGATCTCTCCTTTTTTTTGTTTCAAATTTACTCCGGTAACATCTTTAATCTTCAGCATTTATGTGACCTTATTGTGTTTCAAGTGTGGAAAAATTCTTACAAAAACTGAATTTGCATGTGCAACATTGCCTGGTTCATCATCCTTGCTTCATTCAGCATGTCAGCTTGTAACAATTTAATTCTTGAGGTCACAGATGTGTATTTCTTGTTGATTGGCTCTAAGATTTTTACATTGGAAATCAGCAGCTCACTTTATCATGATTGTATGTTACTCTTGTATTACGCCCAGTTTGTGCCACTGTTTGCTGATTGTTTTGAGTTGAGGTCCTCTGGCAGAATATCACTATCCTTTTGTATCAAGTGCTGGCAGTTGGCATCAATCTTGTCAATTGAGGTTTCGCTATTGCCAACAAGAGTGGTTAGAACTGAATGTTTGACAATGAAAGAAAGTGAAATCTGAAAGTTTTTATTTTATTTTTATTTTATTTATTAAAAAAACAAAACAGATTTGAGTGTTTTTAGTCTCCCAATTTCAGGTAGACATTGCAGATTCCTGACTGTGACTGAAATAAATCTCTCATTATGTGTGTGGTTTGTCTGTTTCTCTCAGGCAGCAGATAATGCCCGAAGAGCCCTAGATGGGAAGTTTGCAATGAGCCGACCGATGTACGTTAAGTGGGCACAGGGGGCCAGGGAGGTGAGTGCTCTGTGTGTGGGTATGATAGCGTGGCTTTTTAATTCTAGTCTCAGTGTGTGTCTGTCATTTAAACATTTCTGATTGTCTTTGATTCTTTTATTGTGTGCTGTCTGTGTTTAGATGTGTCATGTTTACTGATTCAGTTGTCTGTTTCTGTGTCTCTAATAATGTGGATCGGTACCTGGATAAAATTTTATGGAGATTGAAAGAAAAGGTGTCTTGAAAAGTAGTTTACCCTTGTTACCGTTGTCATCATCATGTAAAAAAAAAAGATATTTATGAAAGTAGATTTAATAAAATGTCCAATCAGTAACTACAAATAGGATATCTGAGGATTAAATTTGAAAGTCTCTTGTCGTCATATTCAGTCTTCTCTTATTTTCATCAACATCAAACATCTATCGTCATGACTTCTCCTCTTTCTTCTTTGTGTTTGTTACTCTCTTGTAACACCTCTAGTCTTCGGCACTTACATGACCTTATTGTGTTGCAAGTGCATTAAAACTTTTACTAAAACTAAAACTAAACTAAATCCTTCACAGCTGATAGAGCCAGCTCCCCAGATCCCAACCATCTCCTCCCTGCCCACGTCCACTGTCCAGTCCGCCACCTCATCTTCCCTCAAGGCCAGCCTAGCCGCCGCCTCCGAGACTGTCAGGTGAGTGAGTGGTCAACCAAGTCGGGGGTCGGCTTGGACTGGTCAGTTCATAGCAGTTCGGTTTCTAGTTGATCATTTTTTCCTTGAAATATGAGAAGCTGGCAATTTTTTCCTTTTGTCTTTAAGGTCAGTGAAAACCAGATGAATGGTTCAAAATGCTTTGTTATATTTTGTCTCTAGTCTTATCAAATGTAATTTACTGGTTGTGGAGATGCAATCTATTTTTAAACTGATAGTGATTTGATGGTTCAGTACAGGACAAAACATCTCATCTATTGTGGCGTCGGTGGCCTAGTGGATAGGCTCTCGGACTTGTAACAGTAAGGTCGTGGATTCGAATCCTGTCAGGGGCCCGATGTTGTGTCCTTGGGAAAGGAACTTTGCACAAATTTTCCTCACTTTACCCAGGTGGAAATGGGTACCCAGCTATAGACAGTGAAAGATCTTGTCAGTTTGATAGTGTTTGAGTGCGTGAAATCCGCAGCTTGCATTGTATGCTTCCACGGAAGCTGAGACTGTTTCTGAGTGTTCTCAGAGGGTCTGCTGGGGTAATAATAGTTGTAAAGCGCATAGAGCAAGCTCTTGAGCCTGGATATGCGCTATATAAATGCAATTATTATTATTATTATTATTGTTAAAACTTATAGCCGGGAACAACTATATGCGTGTGAATTTTTGTGTGTGTGTGTCTGGGTTAATATGTGTCTGTGTTAATATGTGTCTGTGTTTATACTTCTTTTCTCTCCTAACAGTTTCTGGCTCTTTGTCCTGCTTCTTCCTTGCACTAACCGTTATTCTGTAGATGTGCTTCTCTTTTCTCAAATAAACATACCCCCCCTTTCTCATTTACATACCCCTTAACACTCTTAGAGCTGTAAACACTGAATTGAGGAATCACCAATAAACTAACGCAACTCAACCCCCCATCTTTTTCCTCCTCCTCACAGTACCGATGCTAAGATTCGGGCCATCGAGGCTAAGCTCCAGATGATGGACGCCACGAAGAAAGACTTCAGTCTAGGGGAGACCATCCGCCCCCCGCCGGGCTGGACGCCACTGACCACCGTCCACCAGAAGGATGACCGCTCGCGCTCAGGCCCGTACAGGAAGTCACAGCACTTGTCAGGTGTCCGGCACAAGAGGAGATAACGTCGGCTGTGGGGATAGTGTAGTGGGGGGGGTGATGGTGGATGCGTGGATGAGTTGTGTATGTGAGTATGTTTGTGAGTATCTGTGTTGCTGAGACTGTGTGTTTGTGTGTGTGTGCGCGTGTGCGTACTTGGATTTCTTTTCATGTGTATGTTTGTATCTATGCTTTTACCTGTATGACATGTGTGAATAAAATATTTATATGTGTGTGTGTGGGCATGTTGACCAGCTATCTGGCAGCAATGGCATGTATATAGTCATCTGTCAAGGCCTTAACCGAGTGGTACCCTTATTTATATGGGTCATAAGATTATCCTGCCCTAGTGTTCAGTCATTCAGTCATGTATGTGTGTATAGTATGTCTTTTCGTCTTTGGTTGGTTTGTTTTTGGGTTTTGTTTTATGCATTTTTGTTTATTTTAGTTGTTAGTGTCTGTGTGTGTGTGTGTTTTTGTATTTCTTGTTGTTTTCAGACATGAGATTATTTTTGTGACTGCCCAGAAATAGCATTGCATGTCCTACTTGTGTTGTTCCAGTCAGACCGTGGAAAATAATCATTTTTTTGTATGTTTTTTTTTTTCTCTGCTATTTAAACTGAATTTTGTCTCTATCGCTTCAAATTCTAAGCGGCATCTTGCTAATGTTACTGTTTGACTTGTGCATTCATAGGATGGACCTTGTCCGGCTGATCTCCGTGATATTATACAGTCCAAAGTGTCGAAGGAGGCCACCAGTTGTCGGGGAGAAAAGTGGCTGTCTTAGTTTATCGCCTTACACAGTGTCATAATGTAAAAAACAAAAATACGCAAGGGAGGAAATTGGAAGTAGCCATTTGTACAAGTAATTGTGACATTGTCTTATACAGGTGGCCGTTAAAGCAGGTTCGACTGTAAAGATGCAAATACATTCCAAGATCCATCTAGATCTAGCAGCAAAGAGGAAAAATGGTCATGTTACACAGGCCGCTACCTCAGAATTACAAAGTTTTATCTGCTCAGTAGGCCTACCTAGTTTTGAGAAATTTGATGTGAAAAATTTAAATAGAGCAGATGGTTTCTGACCTCATGATCTTAGTAACTCAAAATGGCCAAAAATGTCAAATAGAACTTTGTAAGTGTGAGGCATCGTGTTGAAATCGGGAGCTCGTCAAAATAATGAAATCGGAGGAAAAGGCATTTTTCAACAAGTTTGGCAATTTTTATCGAAATTTTGTTTTTTGGCTAAACACCTTTTATGTTTGTATGAAAACCCATTTCCGTGTGAATTTTACTGAACACCCTTGTTTAAAGGCACAAAATATGTAATTTTCAGTTTTCAAGGACTCTTAAGCTATTGAAGTTGCCAAACTTTGGCGGACATTTTTTCATTAATTTAATCACTGAAACCAGGCTAGCCCACCTTCTTCAATCGCAAATATCTCGACTTCTATTCAAGCTAGATGGATAATTTTTTCATTGAAAGCAAGGCAAATGAATTTATAAGCTTTGAGGTGATATCAATAACTCCACATGCCCAAATATTGAAAAGTGCCTGATTCCACCAGGTCGTGCCACAAATTGTAATTCTAAGGTATGGAGATGGTCCTCTTGAGCAACGACATGACTGACCTGGGCAGGTTCAACTGTATATTGGTCTCGGCCTACAACCCTAACGTTTCTTGGTGGTGTGTTGAAGAGTTGACCGAAGATGTCTGATAGCACTTGCAGGAACATTTTTGACACTTTTTGGGTGGGTGGTTGGTGGGTTCTCTGGTGTGGTTTGCTCCTTCTTTCCTATCAAACATCTATCGTCTTTATCTCCCCTTCTTCTTTTTTATGTTTGTTACTCTCTTGTAACGCCTCTAATCTTCTGGCGCTCATATGACCTTATGCAGTTGCGAGCGCCTAAAACCTTTATTAAAACTAAAACTCTTTGTGGTGGCAATATTTTCGACTTTTTATAATGAACTCATAGGATTGAAACTCAGGACAGCCTGTGAACATGTGCAGTTTAATTTATTTTAATACTTTATTCATGTTATGGTCGTTTGATTCTATTTCTGGCAGGAAAGAATGAATGTATGTGAGTGAAGTAAGTGGTTGACGGGTTCCAGTGGTAGATCCTACTACTACTGGTTTCGTTTTTTTCTCACTTTCTCTATCTGAGCTCTCTTCCTTCCATTCCACTCCTCTCTCTCTCACTCTCTCTCTCTCTCTCTGTCTCTGTCTCTGTCTCTCTCTCTCTCTCTCTCTCTCTCTCTCCCTCGGCATTATGGTATGTCCACTATCATGCCAATGTACAGCTTCAACAACTCAAAGAAACAAATTACTGGATGTAACTGTACTAAGTGAATGTCACCTCATATTTTGTGTCTGAAGAAGAGAGACTGGATGTCTCTTGAAAATCGTTTACATTTTTGTGTTTTATTTTTTTTAGAGTTTTCATACATGATTGATTGCAGCTACTTTTTGGATTAATCAAATTAAATGAAAAAGATTGTCAGATCTCTATTTTTATCCTCTCTCAGTGGAAAATTGTTTTGAAATGTTTAATGGATGAACTTTTGGGCATTCTGATCTTGTGCGGCTATTTTGTCAGCAAATGTTGTCATGTGTCAAGTATTCGTTGTTTTACGTCAGATTTGTATTGTTTGTTTCTATTACAATTTCCTGAACTGAGAACATGTGTCTGTTGTTTTTTGTCATGAGAAATCATTACACTGTGCTGTGGGGTGGTTTGCTCCTTCGTTCCTATGAAACACTTATCGTCCTTATCTCCCCTCCTTCTTTTTAGTGTTTGTTACTCTCTTGTAACACCTCTAATCATCTGGTGTTCATATGACCTTATGCAGTTGCGAGCGCTGTAAAACCTCTACTAAAACTAACTGTGGGGTGGTGTCAGTATTCTGGCTGTTACGATTCCGAAGTCATAAAGCTGAAGCCATAGTAGACCCGACCCGTTCCGTTTTTTCGACATGGTTCTTTTGCTGCTGGAGCGTTTCCGTAAAAGCGGCCATAGTAAACCGGCACTGGTTTGACGGCTGCTTACGTCACTGGCCTCGTATCAAAATGGCGAGGGCTACTAAACGAAACAGATGGTTGTTTCTGCTCTTGTGGTTGAGGAAAAAGAAAAGAGGGGGGTCCTCGATGTTTTGTGGTTCACCCCATCAACAGAAGAAGAGCTTTGTGTGGAGAATACCACCATCTGATTCCCCAACTGTGCAATTACCCAGAGAAGTTTCAGCAGTATCTCAGGATGACACCTCAGTCTTTTGATTCTCTTCTTGAACTGTGTGCACCCGATCTTAGAGATTAGTCAACGAATTTCTGCAAAGCGATGTCACCTGAAGAACGTCTTGTTGTGACACTGAGTTAACTACATTCATTGTATCTATATATAAATATGATTCAGGGAAAGTTCTTCATCAATTGCAAGGGGAAAGAATTTTCATTTTAAATCATTGACAAAGTATTGTTTATTCCGACTTTCCTTTCCGTCGACCCGGCAGCCGGACCGTTTGCACGATAAGCGAGACGACGGTGTTAAAATGCCGTGCTGGGCCGGCTGTTACTTTGGCCGTTCACGCCCGTCGCTGGTGGCGCCACATAGCAGTTCAGCCGGGTTGATTCTTCTCCCCGCCACGGCAAAAGAACGGTGTCGGATAAAACGGAACGAGCCGGGTCTACTATGGCTTCAACCTAATCGTGAGATTGCAGGCTGGGGGATGGGTGGGTGGGGGGTGGAGGCTCAGTTCAGTCCGACACTGTGTCCTTGGGAAAGGCTCTATACATGAATTTCTTCCCATTTGGTTCGGCCTTATCGGAGATGGACGCTGAATTCAGTGGTCCTGCCTCTTAACCTCTTCTTAGGTAACTTTACAGTAAGGTGTCGAAAAGGGTGTTTAACTTATAACTTACACAATTTGTTTTCACATTGTGGTGTAGAATTTAGACAGTGGGTGATTGAGGGTGCCACTGGTAGGTCCTACTTCTTTTCTTACCCTCTGTTGTTTCTGTTTGTCTTACTTTTTCCCAGCACTAAATGAAAATGGCCATTATTGTGGTTGCTAAAAAAAAACCACACACAAAAAAAAGAGTTAAGACTAAGACGCCTTGCCACCACACGCAGAAGACATCAGTGTGATTCCGTGGGTGGTTGGCGGGTGCTCTGGTGTGGTTTGCTCCTTCTTTCCTATCAAAAGCTATCGTCCTCCACTCTCCTCCTTTTTTGTGTATGTTACTCTCTTGTAACACCTCTTATCTTCGGCACTTATATGACCTTTTTGTGTTGCAAGTGCCCTAAAACTTTTACTATGGGTGGTTGGTGGGTGCTCTGGTGTGGTTGGCTCCTTCTTTCCTATGAAAATCTATCTTCTCTTTCTCCCTTCCTGTTTTTGTGTTTGTTACTCTCTTGTAACACTTCTTCTAATCTTCGGCTCTTATATGACCTTATTGTGTTGCAAGTGCCGTAAACTCTTACTAAAACTGAAAAAAGACTCTTACTAAAACTAAAGTTTGATTCCTACGTAGGGAATTTGTTTCTTTGGGTACTACTACGTCTGTCTGCTGGGACCTTGCTATCACTTCCGAGGCTGGTCCTGACCTGACTGGCATGATTGAAGCAGCCCACCTATTAAATGATCGAAATTGTGATTGTCTTGTGTGTGTGTCGGGGGGGGGGGGGGGATAAAAAAAATGTACCGTACAATCACATAATTACTGCTTCTGCTTCTAGTCTTTCCACTTCTATTGCCAGTCTCTGTGCATGTGGGGGAGGGGGGTATGAGATCTTTAGGTATCTTAATGGTCAGATCGGTTATGAATGGAACAAGGGTCATCGTAGCAATGTTATCTTTTCAGCTTAAAATGCAAAGTGCATGAGTTGGAATCCTATTTGGAGGGAGTTCTATTGAGTATATCTGTCGATTTGCTGGAACGTTCCACCCCACTCAGCTGGGTTGGCTACTTTAATGGGGAAGATTAAAGTAGCCGGCCTCCTATATGGTCTCAATAGTGTCTATGGGAGGTGCAACATGTGTTTTAATGAAGGAGGTGCTGCAGGTAGTTTCTCTACTTCTTTATTATCTTTGTGTTGTTTCTCTCTGTCCTCTGCTTGTCCTACTTCCGCCCTGGTACGACTGTAGGTGGTTGGCAGGTGCTCTGGTGTGGTTTGCTTCGTCTTTCCTATCAGACATCTATCGTCTTTATCTCCCCTCCTTCTCTTTTTTGTTTGTTACTCTCCTGTAAAGCGTCCTCTAATCTTCGGCACTTATATGACCTTATTGTGTTGCAAGTGCCGTCAAACTCTTACTAAAACTATACTAAACGACTGACTAATTATTGTGTCGTTGTTTTGGAATCGAACTGACTCAAAATACATTATATGTATTCAAATGTTTGGTATGGGTGGTCGATGGAGGGAGCCATCGAGGTCCTAATTTTGTACTCTTTCTGTACCACGCAGGCCCTACCGATGTATTGTTACCTTTGTTAATGCTTTTTTAACACCTTGGTAGGAGAAGAGTTAACTTTCCCTCCGTTGTTTCTGTCTCTCTGTCATACTTTTTCCACCACACTAAATGACCACACAGTGTCGATGTGCTCCTCTTTACTTTTGCAAACAAACAAGCATTCAAATGTATGTATGGTCAGAGGTTGTGGAAAGGATAGGGGGGGG
>NW_004797646.1:21212-22373 GCF_000002075.1 Aplysia californica | reverse complement strand
ATGTGTGTGTGTGTGTGTGTGTGTGTGTGTGTGTAGTTTATCTTTCACGTTGTTGTTTATGATGCCTGGTCCTGAAGAAGCCTTCGAGGCACCACGTGTATCCCTCCTCCCTTTTTTCTTACCCTTTTTTTTGCATGTTTCTAATATTACTATCTACATGTAGTAACACCTATAATCCTCGGAGCTTAAAAGACCTAATTGTGTTGCAAATTGCAAATGCTCTCTCTATTTCTCCCCCACCCCCCTTCTCTCATTTTCTTTCTCCATCGACATGATCCCTCTCACTCTTGTGGGAACGGGAACGGCTTGAGAACTCACTCTGCTTGATATTTTACATCACATTCGTCGTTCCACGGTGCAACTACATAAAGATGTGGAAGTTGTGGGAATTGTGAGTGTGGGACTACGGTCTCGATCCAAAGCCTTTTATAAGTTATATTGTTCATGACGCGACGTCGCGTCGCGCACGGCAGTCGCTAGAGATGAGTTGTGAGGTGTGTATTTTTTGAGCGACAATATCACACAGCGTATCGACCTTGGAAAAGGTATTTTGGCCAATGGTGATGCTTTTTAATAAACCTGCCCCTCCTCCCCTCCCCCCTCTCCCGTCTCAGTCTGTCGCGGGCGACAAGGTCTCGATCGCTTCATGGACCGATCGCAGGCGACTTGATTGCTTTTAAAGCGGCAAGGGCCTCTCTAATCTTTTGGCGCTTATATTATGACCTTATGCAGTTACGAGCGCGGTAAAACCTCTACTAAAAAACAAAAAACAAAACAAAAAACAAAACAAAAACAAAAAACAAAAAACACACACACAGACACAGTCTAATAGGGGGTGCCCACATACGCGTTTGGGTCGGGTCGGGTCTGGTCGGGTCTATCAGCTCGGGGTTACAGTGCACACTACAGCCCTGCCGCGATTGTACTCGACGACCTGGAAGTTAGAGTAGAGAAACCTTTAACCTACATGCGACTGCACAGAGGGCGTAAACCCGGGCTACGATTGGCTGGACCTTTGACCCATGAATACATAAAATATGCCTACCGTACTCTTGGACTTCCCGCAATCCCTGTGTGTGTGTGTGTGCGTGTGTGTGTGTGTGTGCGTGTGTGTGTGCGTGTGTGTGTGTGTGTGTGTGTGTATATGTGTGTGCGTTCGTG
>NW_004797646.1:15796-16972 GCF_000002075.1 Aplysia californica | reverse complement strand
TATATATATATATCAATCAAACAAAGACCTCAGACATCAAACATCAAACAAAGACATCAGATACCAATCATCAAACATCAGACATCAGACAGAGACATCATACAAGGGCACTGGACGTCAGTCAGAAGCATCACACATCAGACAGACATAAAAAAGACATCAGAAATCAAAAAGAAATATCAGACAACAGACATCAGACATCAGACATCAGACAAGAGACAACAGACAACAGACAGGGAGCTCTCGTGGCCTAGAGGTTAAGGTGTTCGCCTCTCATTCAAAGGTCCCTTGTTCGAGTCCAGGTAGCAACCGAAAAAAAATGTTTTTCTCTAAAATTGTCTCCTTTCACCTCCTTTCCTGCTCTCTAGCAATGTTCTGTCGTCTGCTTTCGTCTCCACTTTCTGCCCCCCCCCCCTCCCCTCCTTTGCCCTCTCCTCTGGGCTCCTGACTCTTTTTGCAGTCTTTCTACTGCTACTCCTTGGCTTTTTCTTACTGCTGTCTTTCAGCCACACCCCTGATCTTATGCTAGGAAAGATCCACACCTAACCTTCTTGGACAAGGGCGAAAAATCTCGGAGAGCCCGAATGCAAGTTGCGAACGTTAAAGATCCTTTGGTGGTAGGAAATCGATAAGAGTAGGCTTCGGCCGCCATCCGGGCAAAATTCAAAGTTTGGTACCAACTGAAAATGTTTGGTGTGTCCCGAGCACTCATATGACCTTATGCATTTGTGAACGCCGTATAACACTTACAAAAAAGACACCAGACAATAGACATCAGACAACAGACATCAGACGGGAGACATAAGACAATAGACATAAAATACACACATCAGACATCAGACAACAGACAACAAAGTCAGGCATTAGACAACAGACATCAGTTATCAGACAACAGACATCAGGCATCAAATACAGATATCAGACAACAGATATCAAATAGAGATATAAGACATCAGATAACAGACAACAGACATCAGACATCAGACAGACAGGAACAAACACACATGTCCTTGGGGACTCTTGAACAAGCAACACGGAGGCTGTATACAGGTCATTACTGGGAATCTTCATAAAATATTAAAGTCCTCGTGATCGGAGGGAAACTATTTTTTTAAAGGGAGAGAGGGAATAGAAGGGGGATAGAGGGAATAGAAGGGGGATAGAGGGGGGTAGAAA
>NW_004797646.1:7393-11981 GCF_000002075.1 Aplysia californica | reverse complement strand
TGATAAAGTACAGCCCTCCCACTCCACCAGTGTCACATAAATGGCAATGATAAAGTACAGCCCTCCCACTCCACCAGTGTCACATAAATGGCAATGATAAAGTACAGCCCTCCCACTCCACCAGTGTCACATAAATGGCAAAGTAAAATATACACTCCTCCTCCACCAACCTTTTTTTTTTTTGGTAAGTGTTTTACGGCGCTCGCAAATGCATAAGGTCATATGAGCGCACGGACACGTTAAACTTTTTCAGTAGATAGGAAATTTTGAATTTGGCCCGGGTGGCAGCTGAAGCCTACTCTTATAGATTTTAGACCACCAAGGGATCTTTAACATGCGCAACTTGCACACGGGCCCTCCGAGATTTTAGGCCCTTGTCCGAGAAGGCTAGGTGTAGATTTTTCCTACCGTAAGATCAGGGGTGTGGCTGCAAGACAGTAGAAAGAAGGAGCCAAGGAGTAGCAGTGGAGAGGCTGCAGAAAGAGTCAGGAGCCCAGAGGAGGGGGCAAAGGAGGAGACGAAAGCAGACGACAGAACATAGCTAGAGAGCAGGAAAGGAGGGGAAAGGGGACAATTTTAGAACAGAAAATTTTTCGGAAGGCCAAATGTTTCGGTCGCTACCCGGATTCGAACCCGGATCCTTTGAATGAGAGGCCTTAACCTCTAGGCCACGAGAGCCCCCATTCCCCCAACCTTGAACAACTTGACTTGGTGCGCGAATTCTGAGGTCTCCGTGAGGGTCACAGGGGGGCTTGCAGTTAGATATTGCAGGGACAGGAAACAGCAGGCAGTGATTGGTGTGGTGCGTGAAGACATTGAGGATATACAGTTTAACTTGTCTTAGACAGCCACCAATAGTCGAGGGAAAGGACATTGTCTTAGACAGATAAACGTCTCGCACTGTGTCAATATAACGTAAAAAATACACAAGGGGGGGGGGGGGGGGGTGATCGTTTTGTACAGGTGATTGTTTTATGTATACAGATGGCCGTTTGTGCAGGTGATTGGGGGGGGGTGATCGTTTGTACAGGGGATTGTCTTGTACATGTGGCCGTTAGAGCAGGTTCGACTCTACACGTACTTTACATTCATCTCATTAACCTACAGCTAAGAAACGCTATATTATTACATTTATCAACATGAAGTGACTTACTAATGCCAAACATAGCTGCTAAACACAACGAAAAAAAGGAAGATCATTGCCTGTGAGGTGAAAAGCCTCAGAAAATAAAATAATCAACGTCACTAGGAAAGACTGCATTAGGATCGAAACTATCCGAAAATTGACAGGGATGAAACCAGTAATGGAACATATAGAACTTCAAAGAATCAAGCGGTTCGGCTATCTGATGAGGATGTCACCAAATCAACCAGCTGCATGAGCACACAACTCAAAGAGTCAAGATACTCAAGGGGCAGACCACGCAAAACTTGGCTAGATGGCGTTAGAGATGTCCCCCAAAAAGTTTTTTTCTTTCATAATAATAAAATGATCATAACAAACAATAATGATGATGATGATGATGAGGATGATGATGATGATGATGATGATGATGATGATGATGATGATGATGATGATGATAATATCAACAGCGAGCTCTGTGCGGTTTACAGAGGCCACCCACCTTACCCTTAAGCGAAACTTGCACCGCCCTTCGACATCTGACGACACAAGAGATGGATAAAGTAAAGTGAAGTTAAGTAAGTAAACGCACACTGTCCTTACGTGGCCTTAGCTCTGTGGAACTGCCTGAGCACCTGTGCCCGCTTGTGACACACCTCCCCGCGCTCTAGCCACGCCTCTGTGGTGTGCGAGGACACGCCCTCTTCTTGCAGGATCTCGCGAATCTCCGCCGGCATCTCGTAGTCTAGGTCCGAGAAGTTGAAAAACTCGCGGTCAAAATTTTGTCTTTGCCTACTGGTTTCTTCTCCTCTCTCTGGTTGGGAGGTTATCGTTTTCTCCTCGTTGTCGCTCTCTTCTTCGTCCGACGATGTGGGTTTGGCGATCACGAATTGTGGGGGGTAACCAGACACGAGGCGGGGCCTAGCCACTGACAGCCGGCTCGATGGTTGGCTGCTACACTGGTTCGGCGAGCGCTGATTGGTTAACCGCTGGGAGTGATCTCGTTTAGCCTGGATGGCGCGACCACTCAGAGTCTTAGACCGTCGGAAATTGTTGAATTTCATGTTTCTCTCTGTTTGCCTGTTGGGTGTGTGTTCGCTGACTGGGACTTGGTCGTCCTTTGAAATCATATGCCCATATACAGTTTACTCACACACGTCCCAGTTTTACCATTCAAATGAGTTTACACTGAGATTCTGGAACAGACCATTCGAGACCTGTTGTTTTTTCATTGTTATTATAGTTCTGTACAGTTGCAAACTGAAGCTTAGTCAAATAACACGGTACTTATGAGTCAAATAACATGGTACTTATAATGGCAACACGAGTACAAGATCTTCAACTTCAACTGCATACCGTGATGAGAAGATAATGGGGAAATGGTATAGGTTTAACACCAATATCAACCCTGTTGAGCTTTGTAGGAGGCGGGACCTCCGAGTTTAACGTCCATCTCTGAAAGGGCCTAGTCTGGAAATTCGTGTAAAGTCCATCTAGAACACAGCGTCGGACCGAGCTGAGGCTCGAACCCCCGCACCCGCAAACTCACGGTTACGAGTCCGGTAGCCTAACCACTAGGCCATCGACACCACTAATGAGAAGACAGTTTAAAGGAAAAACATCTAATTAGAAGTGTAAAACCACTTAACTTTAGGTTTTTCCGGGGAAAGTGCACTCAGACACGACACTATGACTTGAAAGACAGCATTGACGAAATGGGTATATTAGAGTTTATTATATCAAAATTCACATCAATGGGAATCATGTTGTCGTTAAAAACTTTATCTTTTTTATTTGAAGGCCTCTCCTGTCCCCAAAAAGGGTTGTTTTGTTGTTGTTGTTGTTGTTGTTGTTGTTGTTGTTGTTGTTGTTGTTGTTGTTGTTGTTTTTATTTGCTCTATATTCTATCTTATTTATTTTATTTGGGAAATTTAATTATATATATACGGCGAGCAAAAGAAACGCAAAAGACTATTTTGGCAGTGCCAAAAAAAAACCCCCACCAAGGGTAGAATACTAAAGTTTCTACAGTCGATAGTACGTCATAGCCTCTTTGGAAACCAAAAGTCACCCGTTTTGTTTGTCACCGGCATTTAGAGTTGTTGCCCCTTAATTGGAGCATGGGAAAAGTCACGCGGTGCCTCCGAAACACGGTCTAAAAAAGTGAAAAAAGGGTGAAAAATATTCACCTGAGCTCGGCTGTAAAGGCCGTGGTAAAAAAAAAAATCGTTTCGGTCGCTTCCCTTGCATTTGCAACGACAATGTCACGTTTTATGGCTATACTATATTGCAAGAAAGAACAATAAGGTGTTTGGAGGGGGGAGAAAGGCCAATTGTGGTCGCCAATCATTTTGGTGTTCACATCTAGACTATCCACAGATTGATTAGCCGTTTTCAGCTCACAAATTCTGCGGCGGACTGAAAAAGGTCAGGTCGACCCAGAGTGACCGATGCATGCGCATACAGACACGTTGTCCAGGTGTATCGTTCCAATCGACTTCAGACAGCTACAAAAACATCAGATTTGATAAGGGGTACCCACGGAAGAGCCAGAAGTCGGCACACAGTGAACCGACGATTGCGTCAGACGGGCTGTAGACGGTCTTGACCGCACACCATCGCTTAGAGCGTCTCGACTGGGCCCAGCACCATGTCAACAGGCGTCCGAGAGATTGGTCCTCGGTTCTCCTTTACGGACAAATGCCTGTTCTCCATGGGTCTCATAGTTTATCAAGATGGAGGAGAAGGTTATCGTGACAACTGTGTCATAGAGAGGTCATAGGGAGGGCATCGCGTCATGATCTGGGGTGGAATCACGTGGAACCACAAAGTAGGACCAATGATCTTCCAAAATCAAGGCCAAGGTCTAGGTCATGGTATTAATGCTGCCCGCTGCATAGCAGAAGTTCTAAGCCCCCCTCAACACAGAGAGAATTCTAACTTCCGGTTCCAGAAAAATAATGATTGTACGCACACTTCCCGTGTTACACAGGATTTCCACCAACACCATTGCATCACTCTGCAGCCTCACCCTGCCCTTGGCACAGATTAAAACCCAATTAAGAATTTTCGGGAAGAAATTAAACCACACCTCAAGGGGAGACAACCAAGGCCGAGAACCACGTGGGAACTGCATGTGGCCATCCAGGAGATGTGGAGACAGATCCCGCTCCTTTTTACCAACAACCTAGTGGCTTCCTTGTGCCGGAGATCTACTACGGTTATCCGATTTACTGGTGGCCATAACCATTTCGATGTATTAACCAAAAGTTGAAAATGTATTCCGCTAAAATGTAATATTCACAGCGATGTCCCACGTATCCTTTCATAATGTCAGAAAACAGTCTGTGTTTAAATTCCTCGGTTTTGTTTAAAAAAATTATTTTTAAAAAAATGGAAAACGAAGGTGATCACCATTGCAAAGGTAAACATGATTTTGCGTTTCTTTGGCTCGCTAGTATATTA
>NW_004797646.1:0-1657 GCF_000002075.1 Aplysia californica | reverse complement strand
CACACACACACACACACACACACACACACATACACACACACACACACACACATCAACTGATACAAGAACAAATTTCCCTTGATAAAAATCGAATCAGACTCGGGACACATTCATACCAAATTGGAAAATACGATCTGGACAGCTGACACGATCATGCACATTCGACAAAATGGGACAGATGTGCACTGCCCATTCCTATGATCTCTCAGGCGTGGTCAGTAAGCACTATGCCAACAGTCACCGATTGATGACGTCATCAACCGTGTCAACTTTACTGCCAGTCGAAAACAATACAATGCGATCGCAGCTCATATAATATAATTTAAAGAGAAAAAGGGAGTGGCTTTCTGTCGTGTTCAATCGATTTTAGATTGTTCAGATATGACTGTAAAATGAGCCTCTGGCGATGTGGTAAAGCAGAGTTGTTGGAATCATGTGAGAGAAGGGGGTAAGGGGGAGGGGGGATGAGACCTGGGATGGGAATATGAGAAAGAAAGGTTGGGCGCATATTTATCCATTCATCGAATATATCGATCCATCCGTCTATCCACCAATACGTCCGCTCATCTATCCATCCATCCATCCACCCATCCATATATACATCCATCCATCGACCTTTTATCCATCCCTCTATCCATCCTTCCCTCGGCCTATCCTTCCATCTACCCTGCCACCCTACAATCCATACTCCAATGTCAATAACTCCCTTTATTTATCCATTCATTCATCCCAGCATCCACCCCTGCCCACCCCTCCATCCCTCCTCCCCACAGCTTATCCATCTATCCATCCAGCCACCTACCAGTCCATCCACGAATAACTATGTCCATCCACCCATCCATCCATCCATCCATCCACCCACCCACCCACATACCCATCCATCTATCCATCCATCCATCCATCCATCCATTCATCCATCCACCCATCCATCCATCCATCCATCCATCCATCCATCCGTTCATCCATCCATCCATCCATCCATCCATCCATCCATCCATCTATCCATCCATCCGTCCGTCCATCCATCCATCCATCCATCCATCAAGTCAGCCCGTCAGCAAACCAGCCACCTTTACATTAGCCTGTTTCTCCCTCCCTTCCTCCCTTCTTCCATCTCTCCATCCATCCATCCATCCATCCATCCATCCATCCATCCATCCATCCATCCATTCATCCATCTGTCCATCCTCTCATCCCTCTATGTCGGAGTGAGATGGAGGCAGGAAATGAGGGAAACGCCCCACGATGACTCGGGTGTCCCAAAGACACAGTAACCTCACGCCTCACAGACAGCAGGCGAAGACAGTATTTCAACACCAAACAAAAACTTCATAAAATAAAACTCTCTAAAGCTTTCTCATTGATTATCGAGTGCATTTTGCAGTTTTTAACCCAAGGGCTCCAATTTCCCCTGATGTTCCAGAATGTTCTTTTCCCTCTTCAGATAACCGTTCGATTCCGAGAGTTGTCGGATCGATACCGCTCAATGACCGCTCAGGTTTTTCTGTGTGTTCCCATTTCTGAGACAAAACTTGCATCTTGTGTACACGGGATTGCTCCCCTTTGTTCTAACTTGCTTTGGGCGCTGTATTTTTATTCTCTCTCTCTCTCTCTCTCTCTCTCTCTCTCTCTCTCTCTCTCTCTCTCTCTCTCTCTG
>NW_004797645.1:772814-774201 GCF_000002075.1 Aplysia californica | reverse complement strand
CTTATGCAGTTGCGAGCGCCGTAAAACACTTACCAAAAAAAGGGGTAGCGACCTTACACAGAATATAATTTTAGATCTTTTTGAAACGCTGCGTGTGGAGTTTTGAAAAATTTTGACGGGAAGAGCAGTTTGAACTTGAGAGCACTCTTAGTGTATGTAGTTCTTGAATACAAGAAAAGGTGTGAAACAAAAATTATCACGCTGCACGACAATGCACCCAACCCTCTCTATTCAACTTCTGACTTTTTTTCCTTTTCCTAAATCAAAAAATAAATAAATAAATGAATGAATGAATGAATGAATGAATGAATGAATGAATGAATGAATGAATGAATAAGAAAGAAAGAAAGAAAGAAATAAGTAAACGACCCCCCCCCACAAAAAAAAACAAAAAATTTAAAAAAAAATTTTAATCCCAAAGGACAGATTTCTATAGCCCCGAAAATGCTATATCTCCAGTAACGGAATTGAGTTTGATTCTCAAACGAGGTCATAAAATATTACGCTGAATCACTTTTGAAGATCAAACAAAATTGCCCAAAGTGTGTGAATTTGTAGATTGGTTATGTATAGAAGTAGAATTGTGTGTGTCCAAATTTCAACTTTCTAGCTTGCTTCATTAATAGTCACGGTAAGGATTTATTGAACGTCCATTGTACAGATCGATTTTGTTGAAGTAAAAAAAACTAACAAAATATAATGTATTCTTGAATTGATTACATAAAATGAAACTAAATTCGAAAAACCAACAACCGATAGCCCTTGGTGTATAGTGTATGATACAAGAATACTGCAAAGCCCAGCTCTGTTTCAAAGGCCCACCATCCAATTGGGTCGTTTCGAAGTCGTTTCTTTCTTTTTTTTTTTTAGATCTGGTTAAAATATAAGTTACCTAATTTGATTCCAATGAAGAAAACGCCTTGTTCCGTTCCTAAAATAAAACAGTCTTTATTTTTCTAGTACAGTCTTCGTTAATACTTTTATATGCAAGATACGTCACTTCCTGAAATATCATCAAACGCCTTCTTCAATAGACGTAGCGTCGGATTTTGAAAAAGTATTTTTATAATTTTAGAAGAGCTTTCTAGTACGTTAAGAGTGAACTGTCTTGTAAAGTACATGTTCGTTCTTTGCTTGGGGGTATCAAGAACGAGTCGAGTAAGGAAAGGACGAATTAAACTATCTCGACAAGCTATAAATAGGCACAGACTGCCATGACAGATGTTGTATGGGGGGTTCAATTGGAAGAGTTTGGGAGACCTTGAAATGTCACTGAAACCTCGACATTTCCAAACTCCCCTGTTGAACAGGAGTCTTTGGACCGTTCTGAACGTGGGTGTACCCCCTCCCTTCCCCACTCTCTCTCTCTCTCTCTCTCTCTCTCTCT
>NW_004797645.1:770369-772714 GCF_000002075.1 Aplysia californica | reverse complement strand
TTTATGTACGAATGTATGTGTGTGTGTGTGTGGGTGTGTATGTATGTATGTGTGTTTATGTATGTGTGTGTCTCTGTGTGTGTATGTGTGTGTGTGTGTGTGTGTGTGTGTGTGTGCGTGTGTCTCTGTGTGTGTGTGTGTGTGTGTGTGTGTGTGTGTGTGTGTGTGTTAGTGTGTGTGTGAATGTGTTGTGATGTCATTTTGATATTTATAGTTTTCTAAACAGCTAAGTTTTCCTTAGCAGACCACACATGATGTATTTTACTTTTTTATCAAGTGGCCTAAGGCTGTGTTTTGATCAAACACAAGACTGACACACTGTGTTACTTTGGGCCACACCACGACACATCATTACTCGTGCGGCTAATTGTTCACACATATCAAACGGTGCCCTTTGGCATTGTCCCCGCCGTTGACAGGTAATCACGACTGGGTGCTGTTCGTTAGGGTTAGGGTAATGGCTAGGGTTAGGGTTAGAGTTAGGGTTAGGGTTAGGGTAAGGGTTAGAGTTAGGGTGAGGATTAGGTTTAGGGTTCGGGTTAGGTTTAAGGTTAGAGATAGTGTTAGGGTTAGGGTTAGAGCTAGGATTAGAATTAGTGTTAGGGTTAGAGTTAGGGTTAAAGTTAGGATTAGGGTTAGAGTTATGGTAAGGGTTAGAGTTAGGGTTAGAATTAAGGTTACGGTTAGAGTCAGGGTTAGGGTAGGAATTAGGGTTAGGGTTAAAGTCAGGGTTAGGGTTAGGGTTAGGGTTAGGGTTAGGGTTAAAGTCAGGGTTAGGGTTAGGGTTAAAGTCAGGGTTAGGGTTAGGGTTAAAGTCAGGGTTAGGGTTAGGGTTAGGGTTAGGGTTAGGGTTAGGGTTAAGGTTAGGGTTAGGGAGTATTACCTGAACCAAGAACAGGCCAACAACAATATCCGCCAACGTCTAAGACCTGAGCCATGGTCTCTGTTCGCGGAAGACAATCTCAGACCTGGAAGTTTTTGATACCGGGGGTGTCAGAAGTGAAAGTTACAAACGTGTCACGACGCGGTGGAATCAGGCGCTCGTCAATGTTTGGCCATATGGAGTCGTTGGTAGCTTCTTAAACGTGTTTATCTGTCTTTCTTTTGATAATAATAAACTTAAAGTATCTTGAATAGAAGTCGAGATATTTTTGATTGAAGGAAGCAGGATCGCCTGGTGTCAGAGGTAAGGTCAGCCAGAAAATGGCTGCCAAAGAGTAGTGATTTCCAAAGCTTGCGTGTCCTTGGAAGCTACAAATTCACATTTCTTTTTTGCTGCTTTTGATCATTGCTTTTCAGTTAAGTGCAGAGATGTATTTTAAATGGAAATTAAATGTATTCTGCCGTCCAAATAAGTCAATAAAAATTATTCTTCGATTATAGAAGTTTGTTTTGTTTGTTTTGTTTGTTTTGTTTGTTTTTGTAAAGTGTTTTACGGCGCTTGCAACTGCATAAGGTCATCTGAGCGCGCGGGACACACCTAATATATTCAGTTGGTAGGTAATTTTGAATTTTGCCCGGGTGGCGGCCGAAGCCTACTCTTATCGATTTTAGACCACCAAGGGATCTTTAATGTGCACAACTTGCACACGGGCCCTCCGAGATTTTTTCGCCCTTGTCGAGAAGGCTAGGTGTAGATCTTTCCTACCAGAAGATCAGGGGTGTGGCTGAAAGACAACAGTAAGAAGAAGCAAAGGAGTAGCAGTAGAAAGGCTGCAGAAAGAGTCAGGAGCCCAGTGGAAGGGGCAAAGGAGGTGAGGGGATGGGAGCAGAAAGAGGAGACGAAAGCAGACGACAGAACATTGCTAGAGAGCAGGAAATGAGGTGAAAGGAGACACATTTAGAGAAGAAAATTTTTCGGTCGCTACCCGGATTCGAACCCGGGACCTTTTGAATGAGAGGCCAATACCTTAACCTCTAGGCCACGAGAGCACCCTTTATAGTAGTTTGAAGAGTGCCTGATTCCAACACAATGCCACACACATTATCACAACGAGGCACCCACACAAAGTAAAACGTAGGTCACCAAGCAAAAAGTCTCCCAGATGGACGTGAAATTCCGATCCCTGGGACTGGGCTTTGTTTTTGTTTCTCAAAAGAACAGGGACAACTTTTCGTCCCCTACTCAGGAACTTTTTATTTTTTCAAGTATCGCTGAAAAGTGAATGTTTCCTTGTCTAGCGAAAATTGGCGGCGAGCATCACTGAGTTGTGGTCAGTTCAGACGGTCGGTCGTGACCATCCCTGTTGTGGTCAGCTCACACAGTCGGTCGTGACCATCCTTGTTGTGTTCAGTTCACAAAGTCGGTCGTGACCATCCCTGTTGTGGTCAGCTCACACAGTCGG
>NW_004797645.1:768195-769604 GCF_000002075.1 Aplysia californica | reverse complement strand
AACCACAACTACACCAACCACAACCACACCAACCACAACTACACCAACCACAACCACAACAACCACTCCAACAACCACCACAACCACCACAACAACCACCACAGCCACCACAACAACAACCACCACAACCACCACGACGACGAACTCATCACCTCAAAGACGTCCCAGTTCTGTACCCAGCCACCAGAGCCAGACGACAGCTCATAACCCAGGTCAGCACACTACCCACGCCCCCACTCGTCAGTTTGTATATGCCTGGCCTGTCCCAATCTTTTTCTTTTTAAAAAAATTCAAATATAGGTTTTTTACGCGCTCATCAACACAATTTAGGATCATTTAGGAGGCGGGCATCAACCCTGCCTGTCACGGCCAATCCGCGCTGAGATCATTTGTGAGGAAGCGTGGTGAAATCAAGCACTCGTCAAAATAATGAAACCGAAGAAAACGCCATTTTTTCGCACCTTGGGTAATATTTATCAATTAAGAAAAATCTTAGGCACCTTAGATGTCAGCATAAAAATACATTTCTGTGTGAATTTTACTGAAAAACTTTGATCAAAGCCACACACAATGTAAAGTTTCTCTTTTCAGAGAAACTACAGCTCTGAAAATCACCTAACCTTGGCAGCCATTTTCTCGCTAATTTCCCCTCTGACACCAGGAGACCCCCTCCTCCTCCTGCAATTGCAAATATCTTGAATTCTATTCCAGACAAATGGATTATTTTTTCAACAAAAGCAAAAAAACAAAAAAACAAAAAAACAAAAAAAACAAAAAAACAAAAACAAAATGAATGAAGAAGCTTTTAAGTTGATACAAAAAACTTCATATTCTCAAAAATTGGCGAGCGCGTGATTCCATTACGTTGTGACACATTTAGGAAGTGGTCCTCTACCCTGGTTGTCTCAGACACCCGCGCTGAGAGGGATACAGCATCCCAGCAGAGAGACCGAGTTACTCGATAAAAAATCCCCTCCATTTGGCAATCGAACTGGGATCCCCCGCGTGCGACAGCGAAATGACTAACAGCTACACCACAGACGCTGACTGGGGTGTCTCAGGAGAGATAAGAACATTGCTATGACGTAAACAGTTTTATGTGGGTGGTTGGCGGGTGCTCTGGTGTGGTTTGCTCCTTTTTTCCTATCAAACGACTGTCGACGTCATATTTCCACCTTCTTTTTATATTTGTTAATATTCTCTTGTAACACCTCTAATCTTCGGCACTCATATGACCTAATTGTGTTGCAATGCTGTAAAACGCTTACTGAAACAAACATACGGTTTTATCACGATTTGATTGAAAATTGGAAGATCATCAACTTGTGCCAGATCTGAGACAGACATCGGTGATCATTGTTCGCCATTCCTTCCTTTGCTCGGATGCTCTCAAAACAACAACAAACCCC
>NW_004797645.1:766098-767481 GCF_000002075.1 Aplysia californica | reverse complement strand
TAAACAAAACATTAAAAAAAAAAAAAATTTCAACCCCATTTTAAAATGAGTGATTTTGCGAATTGAGTCACGGTGGTGTACAGCGTTGAGGTCCGTGTTCAATTCCCTGGTAGGGAATTTTTTCTCATCGAGTGTTTCGGTCGTTTCTGGGATATGGTGGGATTTTGTACCCCTCTCAGACCGATGTTTCTATATAGTAGGTCAAGTCAGTTGCCCATGAAAAGCTGCTAAAGTTTACTATTTTTCCTATAGCTCTTTCACATCAGTTGGTCAAATAATGTACTTGTAGATCTATCTAGTTGTAGTTGTAGCGTCTATGGTGGTGGGTGGTTGGCGGGTGCTCTGGTGTGGTTTGCTCCTTCTTTCCTATCAAACATCTATCGTCCTGATCTCTCCTCCTTCTTTTTTGTGTTTGTTACTCTCTTGTAACACATCTGATCTTCGGCACTTATATAACCTTATTGTGTTGCAAGTGCTGTAAAACTCTTACTAAAAGTTAGTAAGCTTGATTCAGACACAGCGTCTATGATGTAGCGGTTAGAAACCCGAGTTCGATTCCCGGGTTGGGAGAAAATTTTTCATCGAGTATCTCGATCATTGCAGAGTATGCCAAGACGTTGTATTCTTCTCAGACCAGATGTGTCTGTGTAGTAGCCTGGGCCAAGTCAGTTGCGCATGAAAGGCTGCTAAAGTTTACTATTTTTGCTATAGCTCTTTCTCATCAGTTGGTCAAATAATGTACTTGTAGATCTATCTAGTTGTAAACTTGGTTCAGACTTGGTTCAAACCCGAGTTCGATTCTCGGGTGGGCAGAAAATTGTTCATTGAGCGTGTAGGTCATTATAGAGTATGCCTGGACATTGTATACCTGCCCTGTCACATAGATGTGTCTGTATAGTAAGTTAAGTACTTTTATTGCGACAGCTCTGTCTCATCAGTTAAATAATGTGCCTCAATAGCAGGTCAAGTGAGTTGTCCATGAAAAGGCTGCTAAAGTTTACTATCTTTTCCTATAGCTCTTTCTCATCAGTTCTTATGCAGTTGCGAGTGCCGTAAAACCCTTACTAAACTAGACTTTCTCATCAGTTGGTCAAATAATGTACTTTGCGGAGTAGATCTATCTAGTAGTCTAGTTGTAAGCTTGTTAGAGACTGGTGACTGTGGTGTAGCGGTAAGGAGCTTCGCAGTCGCTAACAAAAGACCCAAGATCGATTCCTGTGAGGGGGAACATTTTTTATCGAGTGTCTGTCTTTCTGCTGGGATAACGACATGCACAAAATCAATCTGGTTGTGCAAATATCTATCTATCTGTCTGTGTGTCTGTCTGTTTCTTTCTCTCTTTCTCTGTCTCTGGGTCTCTCTCTCTTTCTCCATGTCCGTCTA
>NW_004797645.1:755908-762478 GCF_000002075.1 Aplysia californica | reverse complement strand
TGGGTGTGCTTGGGGAGGGGGGGGACTCTTCCCCACCTGTAGGTTATTCTCGTTAGATGTTTCTCCCACAGGGCGTGCTCTGTGTCATGGTGTGTTGTGATGTTTCAGGTCCAGACGTGTTCACCCAGCGTGCGCTTCAAGACTGTGACGTCACGTACAACTTCCTACCCCGTGGTCTTCCCACTGTTCTGTGGCTGACGTTTTCCCTCGCAGGTCGACAACTACAAACTAGGTCAGTCTGACCCGAATCAGCTGTCGCAAATCGTTACCTCAGAATCACAAAGTTCTATCTACTCAATACTTATTTGTGAGAAATTTGACGTTAAAAATTTTGAGTTCCACAACATGTCAAGCTTTTTTGTATGCAATTCTTTGAATAAATATCTTGATAATGACCCCGAATAATCATACGATTTTGATAAAGCAGATGAAACAATCGGTTTCTGAACTCATGGTCTTAGTAACTCAAAACGGTCGAAATGTCATATGGAACTTTGTAATTGTAGGTGGTTGGCGGGTGCTCTGGTGTGTTTTGCTCCTTCTTTCCTATCAAACATCTATCGTCCTTATCTCCCCTTCTCCTTTTTTATGTTTGTTACTCTCTTGTGACACCTCTAATCTTATGGCGTTCATATGACCTTATGCAGTTGCGAGGGCCGTAAAACCTCTACTAAAACTAAACTAAAAACATAGTAATTCTGCGGTAACGACATAATGAAGTGTTGGAAAGAGCTGGGATCGAAGAAATGAGTACGAGCATAAAACTGATGAACATATCCGGGAAATGTTTAAAAAATGCTAGAGACAAGATTTGCCTATCAGTTAACGTTCTCTTAGTTATTAAAAAAAATTCACTACAGTTTTGCAAGGAGCGTTAAACCGTTACAATTTATCCCACTGTTTCATTTACCATGTCTCATCGCAGCTGACGGCTGCTGGTGATATACTTCTCGTCTGTAAACTTTTTAAAACTACATACTAACGGAGCCCCCACCCCACCCCACTCAGGGCAGTGCTACTGACTGATGTGTCTTTAGGCCATCCCCAAGGGGTGATATTAACCTTGTTCTTATGCAAAGTACAATTGTAAATGGGCTCATTTATCAATGTCATGCTCATACTGTGCCCGAACAGCAAAAGGGAACTGCCTGCTGCTTTTTCTTACCTCATCCTTACTATCGTCATTTTTGCCTCTACTTCTCTTGCATGTTTGTTACTCTATTGTAAACTTCTATTTCTGGGGTGCTCTAATGGTCGAAGAAGACTTTGTGCTGTTGAAGCTACAGAGATGAGTAGAGGAAGCCTGATTCCCTGTTTGGACTTCTCTGTTGACATCCACCCCTTGGCGCTCATATGACCTTATGCAGTTGGGAGCGCTGTAAAACGTTACTAAAACTAAATCATCCTAGCGTAAAAATAAAACCAGGGTATCTAATTTAACAAAATGACTCGCGGATGACATTTTTCTTGCTGGAATTTGAAGATCACACACACACAGAAAAAATTGTTGAGATTGCATCATGTGTTATTTTCTCATCACAAAGAGGACGGACAACTGTCAGTTTTATCTGAACGTGTAATACAGGCTTTACTCTGTGGTGTTGGTGGCTTATTGGTTGTTTTTCTTTTCAGGAGGAGCTTCTGTGAGATGTACTGAGACGCGTGGAGTCTGCTGTGAGATCTTCTACTGGCCGTGATGACGTGTAGAGTGTGCTGTGAGATCTTCTACTGGCCGTGATGACGTGTAGAGTGAGTCTGCTGTGAGATCTTCTACTGGCCGTGATGACGTGTAGAGTGTGCTGTGAGATCTTCTACTGGCCGTGATGACGTGTAGAGTGTGCTGTGAGATCTTCTACTGGCCCTGATGACGTGTAGAGTGTGCTGTGAGATCTACTGACCATGATGGCGTGTAGAGTTCTCTATATCTACTGGCGATGGTGATGTCGATCCAAGGTCTCCCCATAGCAAGGACAAATCGAGCAGAGATGGAGACAAGGTATACACACCGCCAATCATAATTCAAATGGTTCCATCGTTAACTTTTACTGGATAAGATGAATAGAACATGCGTTTTGGCTTTTTTTCAAACTGTATAGCTTTTTCTTCCCCCTCTATATAGAGTGTGTGAAGCACGACAAACATTTTGTTTTGAATTCATTTTTATTTTGTCCCAAGACTCCATGTAACCCCTATATTGAATTAGAGCTCCTCGGAAATGTTCCCCCAAGTTTTATACCACTGTTATGTGTGAGTCACACCACGAGTTCGTCCCATCTTATGTGTATGTCACATCAGGGCGGTAGCAGCAGTGGCGGTGGGTGGACCAAGATTTGGGTGGGGCTTAGGTTTCTTCCACTTCTCTACCACCAAAAAGCAAGCAATAAGAACAAAACAGTGATGATTTTTCTATACTCACGGCGAGCCACGGCATTTTGAGAACATTCAAGTGAGAAGAGTCACCTTTGTCTTCTATCTCTTTGTTCTTTGTTAAATTTAAGCTTCTGGATTGTGGGTATGAAACCGTTTCACCTCCAAATTTCTCTAATTAGTTTTTATCTGAAGAAAAAGCTGCCTCAAAAGTAGTTTGATGTAATTGATAACTGTTAAATCTCAGCGGCACAAACACACAGCACTCCAAACACATACCGTCTATGAGGTGGATTGAGTCGTGTTGTTGCGGAAAATAGAACGCGCTTAACAAAGGCCCAATGGGCGCATAGGTATCTTGGTCACTGGGGGAAAGTGTGTCGTAAACTTTCACCCCATTGCCAGGGCTGGGAGAGCGTGCGCCCTCTGTGCAGTGTTATTTTTTTTGAAGTCTTCTACCTTTTTGCAAGAAGAGTTTCATTAAAGACGGGCGTGGGAACCGGCTTATTCTTTCTGAGCCCTAACGACATTTGATTGGCTGTTAGGTTACTATAGTTGTAAGCGGTGACAACAGTGATTTGATAAACGTGCAATCCACCAAGCTGATAACTGTGTGTTCATTGTGTACGATTATAACGGTTTCAACTGCTTATTTCGTTATTCAAGAAACTTTCATTCACTAAGGGATAGAGTTTGGGGTGGGGACGGGGTGGGGGTGAGGGGCTCAAGCCCGTAAGCCCTTCACTACCCACCGCCACTGGGTAGCAGTTACTGCAGACATGACGTTGCTTTTCGTAACACCTACACTTACTTTTCTATCAAGAACAATCTACTGCATTACATTTCTTAAAACTTTTTCCTTTTTCTGTTTTTTAAATCAGGAATACCGTCAAAATTTTGACTTGTACAAATTGGCTTTGTTTTGTATTGAACTATTTTTATTTAAAGTACGGGTGCAGTCCAACGTCTCTTTCTGTTAGATGTCAAACTGTTGTATTCCTAAAGTCTGATTTTTTGTGCCTTATCTTTCAGAAACATATCTTTCAGAAACTAGAAACATTTTCCTTCATAAAACAACATGGCAGCAGAGAGAGAGAGAGAGAGAGAGAGAGAGAGAGAGAGAGAGAGAGAGAGAGACAGACAGACAGAGAGAGAGAGAGAGAGAGAGAGACAGAGAAGGGACACAACTTTGTTCCAGTCTCCCACAAACACTGACCTCACAATCCGAATACTTTTGTTTTTCCAGCTGTCTCGAGGCAAGTCTGGCACACATCACCTACTGCTCCAGCTGAGACATGTCATGCCGGACAAGAGATGAGGAAGTAACAATAGTATAAACAAAATAGAACATGAGCTTTCAATTTGTTAAAATGGAGCGTTTGTCTTTTTCTTTCTGATTTCATTATTTTTGTGGTGAAAGATGAACAGCTGCAACTGCGTGATTGTGTTATTTGTGATTCAGTGTGGTGTCGGTTGTTCAGTAGTTTAGGCTGTTGGGCTTTCAACCGTGAGGTTGTGGTTCGAAACCCCGCCAGGGAGTTGATGGTGTGTACTTGAGAAAGGCACTTTCACGAATTGTTGTCAATTTACCCATATGGGAATGGGTACCCTGCTATAGAAAGCAACAGGTCTTGTCAGCTTGTTAGTGCTTTAGCGCTTGATCGGCTGTTTGCACTGTATGCTTCACAGGAAACCGAAAAAGTTTCTGAGTGATCTCGGTTCTGCTGTGTTAATAATATAGATCTTAAAATGTATAGAGCTTGTTGTAGAGTTAGGACATTATGCGCTTTGCTCATGTTATTTATTATTTATTATTGCCATCGGTTGTAAGAATTCTACGACCTTAGTGATTGGATAGTAATGATAGTAATGTTTTTCTGTCATTATCTTGAAAAAGGGCTCTATTTCAGTACAGGTCACCTATGGACGTACATTGCGTAAAATAATGATGCTATTCAGATGAAAAATAATGGAGAAGATGTAATTTAAAGACGGAAAAATAAACATTAGAAAAAAAATGAAGAGAATATTAAAAAACAAGACCCTAAATTGCAAAATACTCTTAAAAACCCCTTTCTTAATGACTTCGAAACATAACTGAATGAAGCGGACGCTTGAAACTTTGATGGAAAAGGATGTAGGTTTAAAAAATGGAGGGGAAAAATGTATGGTCAAACTGGGTAAAAATGGGGGATAATCTCACCCGCAGATGGCCTTAAATCAGTTAGAAGGCGGGCTGCCTTGATCCTGTCTGGCACGTGACAGATTACACGCAATTCGAGCAGGGCGACGTACCATCTCAGTGGGAAGACAATGATGCTCGATAAAAAAAGGCGTATATACTCAAACAGGAATCGAACCCCTTTCTCCTACCCCCCTCCCCGCGCAGTGCTAATGAATGAAGTATCTTCAGGCCATTCCCAAAGGGGGGATATTGACATGACCTTATGCACAGTAGAATTGTAAATGGTCTGATTTATCAATGTCATGCTCGTATTGTGCCGGAACAACATAGAGGAAACTGCTGCTTTTTCTTTCCTCATCCTTACTATCGTCATTTTTCTTCTACTTCTTTGGTTTGTTTGTCACTCTCTTGTGACCTGATATTTCTGGGGTGCCTTGATAGTCGAAACATTCTTTGTGCTGTTGAGGCTAGAGAGGTGAGCAGAGTAAGCCTGATTCCCAGTTTGGACTCTCTGTTGACATCCACCCCTTGTCGCTCATATTACTGTATGTAGTTGCGAGCGCTGTAAAACGTCTACTAAAACTAAACACGAAACAAGAACTCCTTCCTCTAGGGCTGAGAGACACTGGTGACTGTGTTATTAGATGCTTATATATCGTTTAAGATGTAAGACACTTTTATTTTCGCAACCTATGATCGTGAATACCTTCTGTAAACAAATAGTGTTGTCAGCTAACAGAACTTGCAGATCCATTAAAAAATATCTTTTTCAATAAGTAAACGAGATCTGTCCAGGAATGAACAGGAAAATAGACACGCTTTGATAACTGTCTAATATTGTTCAATTCTGACCCCCCCCCCCCCCCCAACATTTTTAATAGTTCCAGATCTGGATGCACCGTACATTAAAATGTGCAAAATGAACGCAACCATTTTACTACATCACGACAAAGATGGTATCATATCATACATTTTATGGGCACAATAACAAAAAAAAGTAAAGTTGAAATTCTATTTCTTCACGCAAAGGGAAAATTCCCCCTGAAAATCAGGCAGACCTTGAAAGTGTTAACAATGGGGATGTGCAATTTAAGTGTCTACCATTGGGGCTATTTATTTATAGAGGTGCACATGAATCTGCTTGATGAGTAAAAGAGAGGCAGTCATCTGCCTGCAATCACAGGATAAAACACTTACTTAACGCATTGAAAAACTCACTCATGATGACAATAGGCTAAAAAAATATATATGTGAGAGGTTTTAGCCAGACATGTGAGGGCTGTCGTGGTCTAGAGGTTATGGTGTTCACCTCTCATTCAATAGGTCCTAGGTTTGAATCCTGACAGCGAAAGAAATTTTCTTTTCTAAAATAACCTTTTTCTCCTTTCACCTTCTTTCCTGCTGTCTAATCATGTTCTGTCGTCTGCTTTCGTCCCCACACCCCCTCCTTGGGGCTCCTGACTCTTTTTGCAGCCTTTCTACTGCTTCTCCTTAGCCCCTTCATACTGCTGTCTTTCAGCCCCACCTCTGATCTTAGGCTAGGTAAGATCGAACACCTAGCCTTTTCAGATAAGGTCAAAAAGTCTCGGAGGTCCTGCGTGCAATTTGTGCTTGTAAAAGATCCCTTGGTGGTCCTAAAATCGATAAATCTCTCGCTACCCAGGCAAAATTCAACATTAATAATAATAATAATAATAAATAGCATTTATACTGCGCATTTCCATTTTCTAAAAGATGGTCAATGCGCATTACAAGGGAAAAGACATCACATCTTAAAAATAATTAATTGCCATGCGTGTACGTAAAACAAAGTATTATACATATAATATAAATGCATATGTGTACAAATTTATATGAGAAAAACAGTCTCGCAGTTAGGTTGGAAATGTGTTCGCTAAAAATATACAATGCGATAGAAATTCACGAACGGTCACAATAAAGTTGAAACGTGAGTAACTAGAAACATTCATTAAAACATTCGTTCTATTCAGATAGAAAACATTTCCTTTCTCTCTCTC
>NW_004797645.1:753885-755770 GCF_000002075.1 Aplysia californica | reverse complement strand
CTCTCTCTTTCTCTCTCTTTCTCTCTCTCTCCCTTTCTTTCTCCCTCTCTCTCTCTATCTCTCTCTCTTTTCTCTCTCTATCTCTCTCTCTCTCTTTCTCTCTCTCATTCTCACACGCTATTTCTTCAGTCTCACAGTCTGCATACACATGCATATATATAATTATATCGCAGTACATCATTATGGCAGGTATGCTTTGGTGAATAAAAAATGCTTCACCTGATTTTTGAAAGTGGAAATTGTTGGGGCAGATCTTATTTTATATGTGAGTTCGTTCCATACCTGGGGACCAAAAAACAAAAAGGAACGCTCGCCGTATCTTTTGTAATTTTGTTTTTGGAGTTTTAAGAATTAGATTATCAGAGGCTCATCTAAGGGCTCTAGGTGGATGATATAATTCCAGGAATGTTATAAGATAAAAGGGTGCACTATCATTTATTCATTTAAAACAGAGAACGGCAGTTTTGTATTTGATCCTTTCTTTTATTGGCAGCATTAATTCCTTCAAATCTGAAAAATATGTTTAATTTGTCCAGCGCGCTCATATGACCTTATGCAGTTGCGAGCGCTGTAAAATACTTACAGACTTCAGACTTCCATCTGCTTGGACCAATGCAGCGATATCATCTAGCCAGGGAGAAAATCTCTGATGACACAAACCTCGTGAGGCACGTCATAGCCTGGCTTCGGTCGCTTGACGCAAAATTCTACAGGGATGTCCTACATTTACTCATGCAGCGATGGGAAATATACTTGACTGTTGAAGGGGACTATGTTGAGAAATAGAGGAAATATTTAATTGACTCTGTTTGTAAGTTGTATTTCAATCATGACCAAACGTTTAATTTTATAGCCATTTTCTTGTAAACTCTGAGACATCCCTCGTAATAGAATACGTTACACACCACTGACTACCAGAAATGATTTTTAAATTAAACAATAACAACAGCAACAACAAGAAAAACAACAACAACAACAGCAGCAACAACAACAACAACAACAAACAATATTACTTTTTCCGATCCAGTGGCCATTTGTCTTCTTGCCCTTCGGCCTGAAATATTATTTTAAAAACCGAAACAAACAAACAAAACCTTTTAAAAATACCCCATTAATTCTCTACATCCATGAGACCAGTTCATGTGGCACAGTTTTTGGATCCCCTGAACTATTTCCTCACCAATGTTGTGATCTGACTGGTGAGAGTGGTGGGTGGGGGTTGGGGGTGGGGGTTGGGTAAAGTGGTCAGACTTGTAACATCTCATCTCTAAAGGTACTTTCATTCAGGTCTTTCAACATCGCCTGAAGTCGCGGGTGGAGTTTTTCAGGAAGAATGACTCTTCCAGTCCCTGTCCAATTGCCGAGTTATGTCTCTTGTATTTGGCACCAACAGACTCGCCGAGACAATACGCCACGCACCTTACTATAAAATTACAAAGTTCTATCTGACATTTTAAGGCGTTTCGAGTTACTAAGACCGTCTTCTCAACCGGGGGGCGTCATTTGTCCGGGCTTAGGATGAGGTTTGGAAATAAAAAAGTGTGTTGGGGGGGGGGGGGGTATCACGGGGTCCTCATACAAGGATACTCGCAACCAACCGTTATAAGAAAACTGTTTTAAAGAAAACAAACAGCTAAAAAACCCACACCCAAACAGCAACAACAAAACCCAGCAACGACAACAAAATAAAAAACACAACAAAACAACGACAAAACAACAACAACAACAACCACTAAAACCTAGCAACATCAAAAAACAAAAATACCCGCAACAAAACAGAAGCAACAACAACAACAACAGCAACAACAACAACAAAAATCACCACCACCACCACCATCACCATCAACAACAACAAGAACAGCAATAATAAAAACCACCACCACCC
>NW_004797645.1:749638-750950 GCF_000002075.1 Aplysia californica | reverse complement strand
AGAGAGAGAGAGAGAGAGAGAGAGAGAGAGAGAGAGAGAGAGAGAGAGAGACAGAGACAGAGACAGAGACAGAGAGAGACAGACAGAGAAGGAAGGCGGGACAACGAGAGTGCCGCGTCCAGTGACAGACTCCCTACTCCCCACTCGCCTCCCCACAACCCCGTCAACTTACCGTGGTACCAGGCCTGGCGCACTCAGAGGAACGTCAGTAGTGGTAGCAGCAACAGCAACAGCAGCAACAGCAGCAACAGAAGAAACAGCAGAAACAACTGCAACAACAACAGCAGCACCAGCAAACAGGGGAAAAGAAAGAGAGAGAGAGCGAGAGGGAGAGAGAAGATTGAAGAGAAAAAGAACAAGGATAGGAAGAACAACAAGTGCTTTAAACAGAAAACAAAACAGATAAACAAACAAACAAACAAACAACAACTAACAACCAAACAAACAAAAAAGCCCAAACAACGACACCACAAAAAGACCAACCAAAAAAAAAAAAAACCGGCAAAAAAAAAGTGAAAAGACACACTCACTCAGACACACACACTTATAGACACACACGCACGCACAGGCACGCACTCACAAAGCTGCTACGTCATAAGCGGTAGCAGTACTGCCGGTGACGTCATCAGAGGGAGAAATCCGCACGTCGAGTCGACAGACGAGGTTTTTGCTAAGTGAAGTGTTCGCTCCGGAACAAGGAGGTGTTTGCTGGCCCAGGTCTTTTCCCACTGCTGTCTGAGTCACGTGACTGTTGGAACCTTGAGGTAATGTGATGTGAGAAACGTTAGATAGTAAGATAGACACCTAAAGAAGTCGTTATTTAGTAAGTGTATTATATATATATATATATTTTTTTTTTTTTTAAATAAGCGTTTTACTGAACTTGCAACACAATAGGTCATATAAGTGACGAAGATTAGATGTGTTACAAGAGAGTAACAAACAGAAAAAAACGGAGGAGGGGAGATCAGGACGATAACAAAATGTTAGATAGGAAAGAAGGAGCAAACCACACAAGAGCACCCGCCAACCACCCACTGTGTATTACATGTACAGTGTAGATCTATATCTATGACAAAGATCTTTTTTTTTGTCGGGTTTTTTTTTCGTGCTTTCAATTGAGTGGTTATAATTTTATTATTGATCTTTGGGGTTTTTTTTGTTGTTGTTGGATTTTTTTGGGTTTGTTTTATTGTTTCTGTTTCTTTGTGTTTTGGGTTTTTGTTTTACCTTCTTTTTAAAAATTGGTTTTGATGGGGTTTTTCTTCTTTCTTTTTATTTGATAAGGGAGATTGAGGGGGGGGGGGGGGGG
>NW_004797645.1:741821-749538 GCF_000002075.1 Aplysia californica | reverse complement strand
GGATTGTTTGGCAGTGTTAGGGTTGGGATATTTTCTTCAAGAAGGAATGAAAGATTGGGAAATGCAACATTAAAAAGTGCAGACAGATGAAACATTTTTTTTAAACCGGAGGAATAACGATATTATGCAACCTCAACATGTGATAAACAATGATCAATCTTGTAGAAAATAATGTTAAAACCCCCAAATGTCACGTCCAGATATCCGGAAAGACTTTGTGCAAGTTGCTTTGACCTATGGTGAGAGATCAAAACTCCACATTTATTCAAAAGGCAGCTCCAGAAATTTTTGTTCTAAGATTCAAGGAATAATTATAATATATATTTTATCAGTCAGAACACAATGTGCCGTTTATGCGTGACTAAAGTGCTGTAAAAAATTCGTGGTGCAACTTATCCTCAATTTTTTCTTTAACTGGTGAAGCAACGTCATCCATATTACTTTGCACAGCAGTTTGCTTCAGTTTGTCTTAACTTAATCCTATTTTTCAACAACAGTTGAGGCTAAAGTAAAAAAAAACTTTTCTTCATATCATAAATTTATATAAAAGACTACACTTCTCCTTCACGCGGAAAATGGAATTGTTCACAGCACTTCCCGCTTCTCACACACATTTTGATTACGCAAAATGGGTTACATCACAGCTCACCAATGATACTTTTGTAGGAAAAAACTAGAATCTAGTTACAAGAAATTAATATTAGGGCCGAACACTTCTTTGCAACAAAAAGTTAACAAAATATGCGTTCAATATAGATAATCGGCGATTTTTAAAAAAAATGACGGACTTGCTCTTAAAAGCCATAATAAGCTAATGTCCGAGCTGTAAATCTTGTAAAATCAGGAGAAACCACCCACTATAGTGCGGTCAAAAACTTGTGGCGCAACTTGTTGTCAAATATCTCCTCATCTATCGAATGTAAACTCTCCAGCTTTTGCACAGTGACTTGTATAAATTTGTCTTAACAGATCACTATTTTTGTAAAGATCAGTTAGCTCTATTGTAGAAAATTCGTGAATAAATACTAATAAAAATGTAAGTGGGTGGTTCCTACTGATCTTAAAAGGTTTACGGCTGAGACGATATCGCTTTTAATAATAAATAATAATAAATAATAGATAGCATTTGTATAGCGCATATCCCCGCTCAACAGCAGGCTCTATGCGCTTTACACTATATTATTACCCCAGCAGACCATAGAACACTCCGAAACATTCTCAGCTTCCCGGGAAGCATACAGTGCAAGCGGCCATTTATAGGCGCTAAAACCGTATCTTTCGCTGTCTATAGCAGGGTACCCATTCCCAACTAGGTGAAGTGAGAAAAATTCGTGTAAAGTGCCTTTCCCAAGGACACAACGTCGGGCCCCTGACGGTATTCGAACCCACGACCTTACGGTTGCGAGTCCGAGAGCCTAACGTCATTTCTTTTTCTGATCCCGAGATTGTCTTAATTGAACTCATATTTTGAGAACTTTTAGTGCACTTGGTGTTCGCTTTAAAATTATTTTTTTGTAACTAGTTTTGTCACTAAAAAGTGCCATTGGTGAGCAGTGACGTAAGTCATATGGGTATACAAAATGTGTGTGAGAAGCGGGAAGAACGGTGAACAATATTTTCCGCGTTAAGGAGGTTTGTAGTATTTTATATAACTTAATGAAGAAAAGTATTTTAATCTAGTCTCAATTGGAGTAGAAAAATATTATTAAGTTAAGACAAATTGAGACAAACTGCTTTTCAAATTATGGGTGACATTGATTCACCCGTTATAAAGATATTTAAGGATAAGTTGCGCAATGAATTTTTGATCGCACGATAGGAATTTTTATTAGTATTTACTAAAGAATTTTCGAGAATAGAGCTAACAAGTCTTTACAAAAATACTGATCTGTTAAGGCAAATTGATACAAGTCACTGTACAAAAGCTGGAGAGTTTATGTTGGATAGTTGAGGAGATATTTGACTATAAGTTGAGTCACGAAGTTTTGACGGCACCATAGCGTTTGTAACGCGCTCAGAGCCTGAGTTCTTTCATTGGTGTTGAGCGCTCTATAACTATCATAACTACACTTTTATTAATATTACGATTACAATTAGTATTATCATTACTATCTAGCAAACAACAACAGCAACAACCGCAGCAGTAATAAAAATAAAAACAACAACAACAACAACAACAACAACAACAACAACAGCAGCAGCAACAACAACAGCAACAACCGCAGCAGTAATAACAATAAGAACAACTAAAACAACAACAACAACAACAACAACAGCAGCAGCAACAACAGCAGCAACAACAACAAGAGCAAAAACATCGAACAAGTACAACACATGCCCACCTCCGGAAAAAAAGAACCAAAAAAAGAAGAAAGCCAAACAATCATTTCACCAATGCACTGAGCTTTTCTTAGGATATATTTTAAACAACCCTCTGACTGAAGAAACACCGCTGAGCGTCCATCATTACAAAACAGCAGCAGGAAATCGAACGCGTAAAAAAATAAAAAGCACACAAAAAACAAAACGTTTTTCTTTGGTTCCGCTTGGCACAGATTTTTTCTTCCTTCCTGTTCTGTTCGTATCGTCTCCAAAAGTGCACGTCTAGTAAATTACCTTTCCCTAACCATTCAACAACAAAAAATCAATTATTCAGGTTTTCGAGCTGTGGGATAGCCAGAAATAATTTTGAATTAAAAAAATCTCGAAGGTTCATGCAGTGAATTTGATCGGGATTTGGGGGGGGGGGGGGATGCTCAAGGCCACACACGGCAGTGGTGTAGTAATTAGTCTCCTCGTCGTCTCACGCAGAGGGTGTCAGTTCTAGTCTAGTGGTTTTTAGTTTAGTTCCTATTGATTGAAACATAGGCCTCATTAGTAATTATTCAGGTTTAGAATACATGCACTGTCAGTAAGGCACTTTTAGTTTCGTCTGAAATATAAAATACTTTAGGTATTGCAAACTAAAATTTTATTTACAATTCAGCCATTATTATTAAGTACGGCTAACCTAACAGTTACAATTCAGTAGGCCTATTTTTTGCTGTTTGTCAGTTTCGCCACCATCATTATTAAGTGCGGCTAGCCTAGCAGTCTATACGTCATTAAGTACGGCTAGCCTCTTTCATTTTCTTTATTGAACATCTTCGTCTATTTGTGGCACGTTGTTTCCCTTTCAGCCCTTGTGATGTCTTTTTTTTACTTCAACACTTGTTTATTAACTTTGTTAGTGGCCTCGCAATCGTGAGGTTGAAGGTTCGAGGGTTCGAGCCGCGGGCCCGACGTTGTGTCTTTGGAAAAGGCATTTTACACGAATTTTCCTCACTTCAACAAATAAGTTGGCAAAGGGTACACAGTTATAGAAAGCGAACGATCTTGTAAGAATGTTAGTGTTTTAGCGCCTATAAATTGGCCGCTTGCACTGTATGCTTCCCAGCAAGTTGAAATTGTTTCAGAATGCTCTCAGGTCTACTGAGGTAATAGTATAGATTGTGAAGCGTATACAGCTTGCTGTTTCGCGGGGATTTGCGCTTTACAAATCTTGTCTATCATTGTTATTAACTTTAACCAGGCCATTTGTTTACGCCAGCGCGCACGCTGCCGTCTACTTGATATGGCCTGTTTCAAATGTTTCTGCGATAAGTTTATGAACCAATTGGTTCAAGATAAAAACAACCCAAAGAAATTAAAGCTTCTAATAATATTATGTTTCTGTCTTCTTATGCCAAATTCGTAAAAACTTTGATTTGTTTTTTCATACCTGTTTTGCAATTTTCTAAAGTCAATTTTTTTCGACATGAAATCGATATTTGATTAAATTTTAAGTTTACAGCACACCAATCAATGTTTCAAATTGATATTCACTGTTTGGATTACCTCTTTTCTTATTTTTTTTCCATAGTTTTGGGGTCTTTTTTTCGTTTTTTTTATTGCTTCGTTTCCTTCTTTTTTCTTTCTTTCTTTCTTTCTTTGTTTATTTGTTTGTTTGTTTGTTTCTTCCTTCCTTCCTTCCCTTTTTTCTTTCTTTCTTTCTTTCGTTCTTTCTTTCGTTCTTTCTTTCTTTCTTTCTTTCTCTCTTTCTTTCTTTCTCTCTTTCTTTCTTCATTTAATTCTTTATTTTTTTCCTTGGCTTATTAACGTTTGTCAGATCAATGCAAAACAGAAATGCCCTGCATTTAGCAACGGGTTACAATCTATTTAGATAACGATAAAGATGTCGGAGTATAACTGACACCGGGGCGACCAGTGACACAGGTGCGCCATACGAGGCAGTTACCAGAGGGCCAATTTTAAAATCTTCCGTTTGACCCGCCGGGTATCGAACCCCTGATCTCCCACTCCTCGGGCGGTCGCTTTAGCCACTGAGCCAAGGGGACTGGTTCTGGCACTTATTATACGATTGAATGCCACAGACACCACTCAGCCGTAAGAAGGATATGTATGTACGTATGTACGTATGTATGTACGTGTGTGTGTGTGTGTGTGTGTGTGTGTGTGTGTGAGTATGAGTGTGTATGTGTGTATGTGCGAGCGTCACGTGCGTGCGTGCGTGCGTGCGTGCGTGCGTGCGTGCGTGCGTGCGTGCGTGCGTGCATGCGTGTTTGTGTGCGTGCGTGTCCAATTTATGTTAAATATCCGATGTGCTGTACCAATGTATGTAATAGCCCAACCATATGTTAAAATAAGTGGATGTATGGGCCCAAGGCCTTTCAAATCAATAAACCATTTTGAATTTTTGAATCTTTGAAAAAAAGAAGGATATTATAATTCTTGAACATACGGACCGAAAGGCGAAGTTGTACTGCCATGATCTGATGAAACGCATTTTTAATCTGCGTATCGACCTTCCGTTTACTGTCCCAGAGGGAAATTTTTCTTGGCTGTACAGGGCCGTAAAAACACGACGTGCAGGTATAGATAAAAATTTAATTGTATTGTTATTACTCTCATTAAAATTTTATATGAAAAGAAAAAAAGTAAAACTGACAAAAAGTACGTATCACATCAGATGCACCATTCAACCGCAAGCAGGAATTTAATTACAAGACCTTTAGAGTCATGCAGATACATACTCAAAAAAGCAATACACATTGGTGTTTCTTCTGACAGTAGCACCACACAGAAAAGTTCTCTGCTTCCCAGTTTTCGTGTTTTTGTTTAACAGGTGATTTAAGCTTACATGAAACGAGGGATTTTCAAGGGGTTTGGATTTTTTCAGTAAAAAAAAAAAGTGATATAAGCTTATAACCTGAATAGATGTAAATGTCTTGAACATTTAGCTCTCACTGGCAAAATTGAAAGCAAACGAGGCAAGAGTAGGCCCAGAGCAACATACTTAGGGAACCTAAACAAATGGGTAGGAGGAAAGATCTGGGAAACGTAGCTTTTTTTAGGAGCATCCGAGCCAAGGAATGAAAAAAAAGAACCATGATCACCGATGTCTGTCTCAGATCTGGCACTGGATGATGATTAGCTAATTATGGTCTAATTAGAAGACTTAGGATCGGATTGTTTTAGTTTTATGAAAAAGTTGGTCTCTGTAGCGGCCATATTGGATTTTTTGCCGTACTTCGGTGGCAGGCTTCTCCACAGAAAAAAAAAGAAATTTAAGCCTCAAACCTGATGCACAAATACACAAACCCATTATCTGTGACTACAGGCAAGGATTTTTTTCTAACATAAAAAACTGCAAACGTATCCATATATCACCGGGCGGCTTCCGAAAAAAAAACACGAGTACTGTGACAAAAAATAAGGAACATTATAAAGAGTAATCCATATTTCGAAAACCCCTCGCCTAGGATCACACACCAGACTATACTGCATCTTTGTGCCAAAGTTCAAGCTCTGGCTCAGATCATAAAACAAAAAACGCTTGTCACCGCGCGGTCACCACTGTAAGAAAGTAAAAAGCAAAAAAAAAAAAAAAATGATTTGAAAGCGTCAAAGTTCGAAAAGTGTTCTTTATAAAACAACAAATTTGACAGTTTTAAAAAAAGTTGGCCCATTTGTCTAATATATTAAATGGAATTGATCGGGTTATTGGTTCATTTCCTTCTGAAGCTAGCATTCATCAATATAATCTTAAAACTATCTATCTTCATAAAATTTCAGCTCCGCCGTTGATCCATTACAAACAAATCTGTACAATCATTGAGTAAAACAATCTGAGATTACACTTAAACAATAATGTGTGTTTGTGTGTGTGTATGTGTGTTTGTGTGTGTGTATGTGTGTGTGTGTGTGTGTGTGTGTGTGTGTATGTGTGTGTGTATGTGTGTCTGTGTGCGTGCGCGTACGCGCGTGAATGTGCTTAATGTGGCGGTAGTCACAAGAGACACACTACCTTTCTCTGCGTGAAACGTGATTTATTACCTTCGGCCACTGCAAAATTTGTCGAGCAAGGTGCTCCACGTTTTGCCTCAGTTCACAGTGGTTGGGATAAGTCTGGACATATATCTGCCCCGGATTTTGAAGTCTAACGGGTTCAGGTTGGGATTGTATGAAGCTCGGCACAAGGTATACTGCGACTTCTGTTGAAGTGATTCTGGTTCCACTCGATGACTGGAGCTTACAGTGTGCTCCTTCTTGTTTGAACAAAGGTCATTTCCGCTCCTGGGGTCCTTCATAATTTTCCCAATGATCTTCAACACAGATCTAGAATATTCAGAGAACGAACTTCTAACACTGTTGCTATACTATAGTCTTCAACCATGAACCAGTTCGGACCAATGAATCCAACTGCTACCCACACATTCTGTGTGCGCACGTTTTCGGTCAACGACGTTGTCTGGTCTTTCTGAACTCCAGTGAATTTTATTTCTTGTGTTCACGTCTCTGTTCAAGTAAAAATGGACTTCATCACGTAACCACCCTTTCCATAAAAGAATGATAATTAGCATGATCCCCAAGAAACTATATACACCGTTTGGTCTATTCCCTGGCATGGAAACCGGAACCGACTTGGTATATCGAAATATGACATGCCTTTAAATCGAGATCGTGTATCAAAATTTTGGGAACAGAAATTTTCGAAAGATGGAATTCAGCTCACCTACGACGAACCTTTCCTCTTGTTAGACACAGATACACATGTCAGGCCTTTTAAAGTCCACATACTTTCCAAGGACAGTGTTATTTGATGACATACTGCAGCCCACTCTATTGTTGATTTTCGATGATAACATTTTTTATTGTAGATAGACAGATAGATAGATAGATAGATAAAGAGACAGACAGATAGATAGACAGATGGATAGATAGATAAAGAGATAGATAGATAGACGGCTGATAGATAGATAGATACATTGTAGATAGATAGATCGATAGATCGATAGATCGATAGATAGATAGATAGATAGATAGATAGATAGATAGATAGATAGATAGATAGATAGATAAGAGGTAACGATGTCGATCGCGTAACAGAACAACCGTCAAGAACGTTTGTTTGAATTTAATTAACGTACCTACCTGTTGTTCCAACTCTAATGAAATTCAAACAAAAGTTCTTGACAGTTATTTGTTACGTACGTACATATGTACACACAAAAGTGTGTGTGTGTGTGTGTGTGTGTGTGTGTGTGTGTGTGTGTGTGTGTGTGTATGTGTGTGTCTGTGTATGTAAATGTTTACATGCGTTTTATATGTATAATATGAATAATTCTATATTATGTACAATGCATATACATTTTATATCAGTGTCTGTGGCGTTGCG
>NW_004797645.1:739464-741159 GCF_000002075.1 Aplysia californica | reverse complement strand
GACGACACGTACACATACAGAGAGAGAGAGAGAGAGAGAGAGAGAGAGAGAGAGAGAGAGAGAGAGAGAGAGAGAGAGGGGGGGAGAGGGAGTGAGAGAGAGTGAGAGAGAGTCAAGGAGAGACAAGTGAGAAGAGGAGTAAAAGGGAATGGCAGAGAGAGAGAGACAGAGAGAGAGACAGAGAGAGAGAGACAGAGAGAGAGAGAGAGAGAGAGAGAGAGGGGTAGAGGGAGAGAAGGGGCGGAGTCAAGTGTCATCGTCCCCTTACTCCTATTTTATCCCCCTTCTCTAAAGCTCTCACTGCTTCTATAGAGCAACATTAAATTTTGGTTATTTTTTTAGCTTAGTGGAACAGTGAATTTTTTTTTTTACTCTATTGATGAGATCAGAATTATGAAAAAAAACCCACCCGAATCAGAACTGCTCGTAGCTTAAGCTATTTTAGATCTAGTATACATTGAAAGGCAAGGTCACTTTTCCTGAAGAGCTCCCACCCGTCCTTCCGCGTGTTTTCTTTTACTCATCCGTACCCCATGTGACCCAACCATGGAACAGAACTTGACATTGAACGTATCTGGAACGCACGCCCGTGTGTTTGTATGTATACAATGGCCTTTTATTGAGGACACAAACGAGAGAGAGTTTTTCGAATAGCTCATATTCATACAGTACAATATGCTATTGAAAAGAATGATCTACAGTATGCAAATACCATGCCCCTCCCTTCCCTTTTACACCGATCGTGGGATGCTTATTCAAGAGACGCTGATGATGAAAAACGTACAAAAACTCATTATTCTGACCGGCTCGCAGGAAAAACTGTTACATTAGGTCCTAGATCTAGGTCGCTTGAATATCTGTTTGGTGTGTATGAGATGATTTGTTAAAATGAATGAGAAAAAGAGACCATGGATTGCTTCTCTTTTCCGAGAGTCTAATGTCGATGGGTGTGAGGCTCACTGTAAAGACATTCGTTAATGGTACTGTGCATTGGTACGTTGTGTTTTCCAATAATACATTATCACTGTAGTTAGTTCTGAAGCTATCTCTATTCTTTTGCAAGAAATGCTTGTTCTGTGTGGGATTTCCATATGAACGAGTTTTCTAATGGTCTTCTGGTTATATTCATGAATGAACGTAACTTTGACCAATGCAATACACTTTGTAATGCAAGCCTCACCAGGACTACACTTTCCAACACTACAACTACTGGTATCTCATAGCAAGCAAAAAGTGTATCAAGGACCACTAAACTAGTTTTTGATATTGGACAACAGCACAAACCTTCCTTGGCACTGTTCGTTTGCTAGATAAGAAAAGGTATACTTTACTGGTCCAGCATTGGACACACACATACACACACACACACACACACACACACACACACAGATATATACAGTATCTATTTGTGATGGCCAAATTTTGCTATTCAAAAGGCTTTTAATGGCTGCTTCGATCGACATGCGGTTTTCGCCTAAATATTCTTTAAAGTATTCTCCAGATCATGGCACCTTTCGTTTTATCAGTTTTGAGACAGTTTTGCTGCGAAAAGCTAAATTTCTTTATTTCGCCGATCGCTTTTGTAGGCCGACGCTTCTGTCTCTGCAATTTTAGAAAATCCGCTAGGTTTGTTTATTTCAAGTCGTACTTCCGTTCGATACTATCGCGCATTGTTGCGCAATACTGAGCACTATT
>NW_004797645.1:737815-739364 GCF_000002075.1 Aplysia californica | reverse complement strand
TCTGTCTGTCTGTCTGTCTGTCTGTCTGTCTGTCTGTCTGTCTGTCTGTCTGTCTCTCTCTCTTCTTTCTCTCTTTCTCCCTCACTCCCCTCTCTCTCCCAGTCTCTCACTCTCTCTTTCTCCCGCATTACTTACAAAATAATGACGCAGCACAGTAAATAAACGTGAAATGAAATATGACTATGAGAGTGAAAACTACTTCTTAGATCGTACTATGTATGCAAATTCAAAAAGAGAAAATTGCCTTTTAGATTTACCGGTTCTGTAGCCTACTAAAAAAAAGGGATCAGACACAGGATTAGGTCTTGTCAAATACAAAAGTGAATCAGACGGTTTCACCAACGAGAGTAATCCAAACGGCTCTCTTATCGAAAGAAGAAACGACGGTGGTCGTAAAGTACTGTAGGAAACCATATACCGCGCGGCATTCTGCTACTGACTGTTGACGTCATAATATTATTTTAAGCAACGGGGTTTCGTTTAGTCCAAGACAATCCAAAATTTACAAAAAAGAGGAGCCCTGTATCTTGCGTATATGTGCCCCACCAGCAGAAGTACATATAAATCTTGATCGTCTGTATCGTTTACAGCTTGAAAGAAGAAGAGCATGGGAGCACAACAATACAAAACATGTTAGCTAGGGTGACACGGAGACTCATGGTTGTTGTCACGTTCCAATAAGGGGCTAATTTCAAGAAAACGCGCCAACTTTTGAGAAGGGTGTCCTCCGTAAAGCGCCTCTGATGGCTTCTTCTTATCTTTTTCAAAAATAAACTTCAAACGATTAAGATTCTTTAGATAATATTCAAGTACCCAAAAACGAGGGTGCGGCGGCAGAGCGGTTAGTGCACTCGTCTCTGAAGCTAAAATTCCGGATTCGAGCCTCCGTTCGGACGTGGATTTTTTTCGCCCCCTCCTGCCCACCCAGCAGTAATGGGTACCTGACTTCAAGTTGGGGAAGTAAAGGCGGCGTGGAAAGAAACTGGCCACCCTACCAGAATATGCCTAAGGCCCAGGAAGTTTTCTCACTAACAAGGCAATCCCCAATGTCCGGATCGGAAGCGGGAACAACTTTTTACCCCCAAAATGGACAAAGTTAAAAATCGAATTTTTGACAAAAAACATTGTGTTTTGCAGCTCTGTGACATGCCATAAGAGAGTCCATCCTCCCACCCCCCAAACCACCACCCACCCACCCCTCTTAAATCACTACCAATGACAATCTCTGCTAGCCCTCAGTTGAGGCATAGATGTGAAAACTGTCAACGATCAGAGGTAGAATTAGAGCTGTCACATTATTGGCTAACCTTGATTTCATTTCTACACCGAGATTTTTTTTCGACTGCTTGTTCTATTTTTCCTCCGCAAATTGACCTTTTCGTTTTTCATGAGCATTTTAGATTCGTGATTGGACTCTCCAAGAGTCATGTTTATTTGGGTTCGCCTTTTCATTAACATTTCTCGAACGATTTGAATTCGCGGATTTCTGAAACATCGCGAGCATTGCTGATTCACATAACGTGCGAGAGGAAAAAAATTAACCTACCCC
>NW_004797645.1:733680-735540 GCF_000002075.1 Aplysia californica | reverse complement strand
ATAGGAGAAGAGGGGAGAGGAGGAAACTGAGAGATTGGGGGTGGAGAGGGGAAGGTGGGGGAGGAGGATGGGGAAAGAAGAGTGAAGTTAGGGGGGGAGGGGATAGCGGAGAAACGAGAAAGCTGGGAAGTTTTGGGGGTGGCTGGTGGGATGGAAAGGGGAGGGGGGCTGAGAGAGGATCTGTGAAGTGGGTGAACGGGATTTAGAATGTATTTGTGGCTTTCTGAACTTCTTACAACATGTAAAACATTATGGTTGTCGTGTTTTCATTATTTCTTTTTTCTTTTTTTCAAACAACTTTACTTTGTTAATTTAGTGTAGCATACGTATAGCTAAATCGAAAGGACACAGAATCTTTTCGTTATATACGAATTTCGCTTTATATATGTTTAAAAACAGAAAGAACATGTCGGTATATGAGAATCTACCGGGACCTGAAACGTGCTTGATGTATGTTCTTTTGTTTTGTTTTGTTTTAGTAATACGGTTTTGGTTTCCAGGCAGACTTCACAGTCAGTGTACTTTCTACTGCCTTTCTTTTTGCACTAATAGTGAATGTGTTTGAGAGTGTGTATCTGTTTTTGTGTGTCTGTTTGAATGTGAGTGTGGGTGTGAGAGTGTGGAGGTTTGTTTTTTCATGCCAATGTGAAAAGGTGAATGAATGTTAAAATATGTTTAGTATGTACGTATACAATATTGCATTAACAACATAATCATCATCAACAACAATAACAACAACAATAACAACAAAAACAGCAACAACAACAACAACAACAACAATATCAACAACAACAACAATAACAACAGAAATGACATCAGAGGAACCACATCACCAACACTCCGCTATAAACTACAACACAATACAAACTACAGCCATATCAAACTAAGTAAAAACATCTATAACCACGTTAGTAACAACAGAAGCAGCTAAAAACATATAACAAAACTACAACTGCAACAACAATATCGACAACAACAACAACAACAATATCGACGACAAAAACAACAACAACAACTTCAACAACAATATCAACAACAACAAAAACAACAAACAACAACCGCAACAACAACAACAAACAACCACTACAACAACAACAACAACAACAACAACAACATCGACAACGAAAACAACAGCAGCAACAACAACAACAACAACAACAAAACAACAACATCAACAACAACAACTATGACAACTAAAACAAAAATATCGACAACAACAAAAACAACAACTACAACAACAACAATATCGACGACAAAAACAACAAAAACAACTACAATATCGACAACGACAACAATAACAACAATAAACAACAACAACAACATCAACAACAACAACAACAACAACAACCTGAGACAACTACAGTCATCACTGCCCACTGTATATCTCCAGGTATTCCCCTACAGAACAAAGCTACCACTCACAGAGAAAACATCCGCACGGAGCAAGAACCAAGGAAAGGAACATTCTAGAACTACCTTCACCTCGACCACAACAGATTCAGTCACCGTCCGCTCGCTACAAGTCAAAGGTCAGTTTGCCCCCCCCCCTCCCTCTCATACACACCCCTGCCTTTTTTTTCTAATTTGAAAATGCTAATAGATTCTATATTATCTTGTCTGTTCACCTTCTGTAACGGATATCTTTCAAGAAGATCGCGGCATTTCAAACAAGCAATGGGCATTTTCTACTCTATTTCTACTCTGACTGATTCGAGTTCCGCCAACTTTGATGATGTACCTGCTTTTTGTTGCTGTTGTTGTAGTTGCTGTTGTTGTTGTTATTGTTAATGTTGTTATTGTAGTTGTTGCTGCTGTTGCTGTTGTTGTGTTGCTGTTTGGGGGGAAAGGGGGGAAGGGGGG
>NW_004797645.1:730294-732102 GCF_000002075.1 Aplysia californica | reverse complement strand
GGGGTAGGGGTGGGGGTTGCAGTCTGGTGTTGTGTACTACTAGCGAGAAAATCGCTGCCAAAGTTTTCTGATTTCCGAAACCTGAAACTGCACTACCTTTGTTTTGTTTTGTTTTAGTAGAGGTTTTATGGCGCTTGCAAGTGCATAAGGTCAAATGAGGCGCCACTGCACTTCTTCAGATATTTTGTGCCTTTTATCAACGCTAAAAATAAAAAAGAAATCAAAGTCCACACAGATATGTGTTTGTAAGTGGACATAAAAAGGGTTTAAAAAAAAACCCGAAAGAAAATAATAATTTTTTTTATGCCCAACGGGCGGAGAAATGTGGATTTCTTTGATTTCCTTATTTTAACAAGGGTCTGATTTCATCACGATGCAAGACAATTTCAAAAAATGAGAACATGAAAAGTACATTACTCACTTACTTACTACCCATTACACCATCTGGCGTTTAGGGCAGCAACAAAGGATCTCCAGCTCTGTCTGTCTTGGGCCATCTTGGTCAGCGTTCCCCACGAATGATTCCAGGACTTAACTTTTGTCTTTGTGGTGTTCAGGTCCTCCATCTTCCTGCAAACAGCTTTCTTGCGGCTTTCACTGCCCGCATTCAAAAGTATATAAATAAAATTTATATGGAAATAAATTTGTCAAAAAGACAACAAAGAAAACCAACTCGTCCCCCCTGCCCACACTTTTTTTTCGCGGGCTGGGAAAAGAAACCGATTTTTCAACAATGAAAAAAACCTCTTTAGGAAATTAGCTACTGTGCAAAGAAAACCGGCACCGATGTTGACGTAAGCACTCACAGGATCAGTGCGAATATGCAAATGAATTTGCAAACAGATGAGGAAAGAAACAAGTCCTCACTTCTGCCCATAAACTACTGAAGAATCTTCACATGGAGTGAGAGAAAGTGTGGCAAGATTCTCGTCACTGTTCTTCCACTGTAGACGATTCCTTGTCTGTTTTTGTTAGGCCATAATTTATTATTGTTGTATCGTCAATACAGGTGTCGTAGAAAAAATCTTGGGAAGAAAACGTGGATGAGACAACTCAGCGTGGTTTGTTAAAGTATTCTATTATATTCTATAAAAAAATTAATATTTAAAAAACTCACTCAAATTGCCTAAAACAATTAAATACGTGCGTCAACGCAGATTTTCAGAAAAGTAGAGGAAAAAAACCCACACAATTGTTTTCATTGTCAACCCAAATTTCCTCAAATTAACGCTCAGTATGTTCGTTTTTTTCATCCTCAATAGTTTGGTATCACAAACTGAAGTGACTGTCAGCTCGGTCCGACGTTGTGTCCTTGGGAGAGGCACTTTACACCAGCTTCCCACTTGGCTCGGTCCTATCGGAGACGGACGTTAAATTAGGAGGTCCCGCCTCTTAAGTAACCTAATAGTGTTGATAGGGGCGTTTAACTCATACCATTTTCAATGAAGTGACTGTTGTGAATACCATAATTGGAGACACAAACAAGTACTTTTCACTGTATGTAGGGGACACAGGGCTGGAGTGGGACATTTACTGAATTGGCTATTCCTCAGTAACTGACGAGACATTAGGACTATACTTTCTTACAATGATCCCACTGTAATTCAATATAAGTTACTTTATTTCAACATAAAATGATCAGAACATTTAATAGGCATATTAACAATCATATTAAATGTAGTCATTTGAAAAAAAAAAGTACTTTATGCAAATTCTGTGGCGTGTTTAGATCGAATTCCGAGTGGTGAGGGTTTTAGTTTACAATCCTGCGTCCCCTTCTGTCTTCTGATATGTTGTTCTGCTGCTGC
>NW_004797645.1:725617-726931 GCF_000002075.1 Aplysia californica | reverse complement strand
CCCAAAAAAAACCCCCCAAAACAAACAACAACAACAACAAAACAACAAAAAACAAAAAACAAACCCCAAATCGTTCAACTAAAAGATAACAAAGAAGATAACACATGGAAAAGAAATCGGGGCAGAATTAAAAACGAAAGAAAGGAGACAGGCACTGGGGAAATTGGTCCTTGGATCCTTTCATTAACCCTATCCGTACGGTTATTTTGTAGCCCTGGGGTTGTATTCTTCTCATTTTAGAATACTTCTAGTGCGAATATTTCTTTGAAACTTATTAGTATCTCTCAAAAAATCAGTTTGACAGACTGCTATGCAAAGCGTACGGATGGGATTAACTAGCAAATTTCCTCTTAAGAAAGTGGCGACACAGAGTTCCCCCACGTCGCATGGATACGATAGTTTAACACGACGTACGGATAGGGTTAAGTAAGAAAAAGATAAAACACACACTAAAGTCTGACTTCACCATTTGTCTTTTTCCTTGAGCGTGGGTGGTTGGCGGGTGCTCTGGTGTGGTTTGCTCCTTCTTTCCTCTTAAACATCTATCGTCCTTATCTCTCCTTCTTTTTTACGTTTGTTGTTATTCTCTTGTAACACCTCTAATCTTCGGCACTTATATGACCTTATCGTGTTGCAAGTGCCGTAAAACTCTTTACTAAAACTAAACTTCTCCTTGAGCTGATATTAAATTCCAAAAACAAGTGAACGCTCAAGCCACACTGCAGTCTTGAGTATCGAACATAAGTCATCATGCTATGTAAGCCCATTTTTTTGTTCTGTTTTGTTTGTTTGTTTGTTTATTTGTTTTTAAAGGAAGGGTTGGGAGGAGGGGGGGGGTTTCTGTTGTTATCCACCTTAATAACAGTTTCAATTTCGCATAACCGGGTGGTTGGTGGGTGCTTTGGTGTGGTTTGCTCCTTCTTTCCTATCAAACATCTATCGTCCTTATCTCCCCTCCTTCGTTTTTGTATTTGTTACTCTTTTGTAACACCTTTAATTTTCATCACTTCTATGACCTTATTGTGTAACAAGTGCTGCAACACTCTTACTAATATCTTGTATAGCGCATAGAGCCTGCTGTTGAGCGGGGATTTGCGCTATACAAATGCTATCTATTATTATTACAACAATTTCTCAAAAAGAACATTCGCCCTTTGCGCGGGAAATGCAAAGATCAGGAGAGGTATTCTCCTCACCGAGTAACTACCAGGAATGACACATCATTCATAAAATAATATAATATTATATTATAATACCTAAGCCCTTAGCTGTCTCTGTCGCTCACGATCATACTGCGGGGTATTAGGTGGTGGG
>NW_004797645.1:723519-725421 GCF_000002075.1 Aplysia californica | reverse complement strand
CCCCCCACAAAAAACAAAAAAACCCCAACCAAACAAAACAACCCCCAAACAAACACCCAAATACTATCCTGGTGTTTCCCCGTCACCCACCTCTTCAGGTTTTCCACATAAGTTTCTCTGGATCTACCCCTGCTTTGTTTGCCTTCTCGTTTACTAGTGAGCGCTATAATAATAAAGTTCAAAGTGTTTCTGTCAGTTCAAGCGTCCTAGGAAATGAAAATGTTAGGAAATTTTCTCTCGAAACGACATCTGAAGAGAACATTTCGCTCCCGCGAGCGTTCTTTTCCTTGGAGAAGTTCGACGGAATCATCTCTACTACAGAGATCAGCTCTCATCGGCAAAAGCATTTGCTTCGACAAAAATCCCCCGAAACGACATGTCAGTGCATAAATTCGTTGACACTAGGAAGCAGTCGTTGATTTGCTGGGTATAGATTTCCTGGCTGCAAATCTTCGCATTCATTCCACTTTGTAGTATGTCAAAATTTCGAGAAAAAAAAGAAAAGAAAATCAGGTATGTTGTAGAGTTTGATGAAGCGCACCGATTGGTCCTAGTTCTCAGTCCTCTTCTTAAAATAGTAACGAGTTCAGAAAAATTAAACAGTTCGCATGAAGAGAGTGCACTGAGCGAAATAAAGCAGTGTTTCGATTCTCATGAAAACGTCATATGTTGACATACGACAAACGGTGAATGGCAGCGACGAAATGCCTCCGATCAGGCTAAGTTAGGACGAACGTACTGCGGTGAATGCCTCTCTCCTGGAACAATAAACCTTTGTTGTAGAAGGCTAACGAGCGCTGCTTAACCTAAAGCCAGAAGATAGCTCGCGGTAAGTTGGAGCAGAGAACTTTTTTTGCCATATCGAATAATCCATTACAGAACACACTATCACTATGTCCAGGTGTTACAGATCCCAGAATGATAAGAAAAAACAACTTTAAAATCTGTCGTTTGGTTCTTAGTCTGAGATTTCCGGCATTAAAAAAACCCAAACACCCAGGACATTTGAGTGCTGAAGATTAGAGGTGTTGCTGCAAAAGAGTAGCGTACAAAGGAAAGAGAGGGGAGAGAATCGGACAGGAGCAAACGGCACAAGAGCACCCGTTAACTATCCGCTCGTATTTTTTTATAATGATCATGATAATGATGGTGATGATGATGATGATGATGATGATGATGATGATGATGATGATGATGATGATGATGATGGTGGTGATGATAATAATAATAATAATAATAATGATAATAATAATGATAACAATAATAGTTAATAACAATAATAATAACAATGATAATAATAATAATAGTAATAATACAAATAAGCATAATAAAAAAGGGAAAAAACAAAGCACAATCCTATCATAATAAACATCGAGGGATGCAGTGCATATATTTTTAGAAAAGCCTTTATTCTCACGACAATTTTTCTCATAAGACTTGAGGGTGGACGGGGTGCTCCGGAAATGCTCAGACTTGACGTATGGAACCTATCATGTCTTTACATGAAAAACAACCAACTCGAGTCCTGCACGCTCATTTGACCTTCTGCATTTGCGAGCGCTGTAAAACTCTTGATTTAAAATACAGCAACAACAACACACACTCTCACACAAAGAGGAAAAAAAACCGAACTCTTCTTGTTTTCACAGAGAAGGAGAGCTACAGTTCCCCAGGCCTTAAGTGTATGACGTCACAGCGTAAGCTCATTATCATCTTACGCCCAACAGGAAAGTCTTTTGTGTCCTCGTTTGTCGTGTCGTCATCGTGTGGAAAGGTCAGGGGTCAGCGAGCACTCCTCACTCTGTGACGGAATTGTTTCTTCTCCTTGTTTTTTGTTTGGTGAGAGTTAACCTGGTGCTTTTTTGGGGGGGGGGGGGGGGGGGGGGGGGGGGGGGGGGGGGG
>NW_004797645.1:721632-723419 GCF_000002075.1 Aplysia californica | reverse complement strand
TGGGGGGGGGGGGTAGGGAGTGGGAGGAGGAGGGGTGTCATATCTGGATTGCAGGTTGGCGTGCAATGATAGATTAATAGATATATAGATAAATAGATAGATGGATAGATAGATAAATAGATAGAAAATGAGACTGATAGATAGATAGATAAATAGATAGATAGAGAATGAGACTGATAGATAGATAGATAAATAGATAGATCTAATAGAGAATGAGACTGATAGATCGATAGATAGATAGATAGATAGATAGATAGATAGATAGATAGATAGAGAATGAGACTGATTGATAGATTGATAAATGGATAGATAGACAGATAGATTGATAGATAGATAGAGAGATAGATAGATAGAAGTATCATAAATTATATGGCTCAGAAGTTGACGTGCAATGAGCTGCCGTTGCTTAAAATGGCCAGCATTTACGGTCGCTAACTGCAGTCATACATGCAATCAAACATAAGCTAGTCCAATGCTTGATGTTTTACGACGCTTGCAACTGAATAAGGTCGTTTGGGAGCGAGGGATTCAAGTTGGGTGTTTTCACATCTGTTCACAGCACGGCTTGGTTGTACTTTGTAAAGAAGGAATAGCATTTCGGTGAAAATTTAGGGGTAGAAAACAAAAAACCAGTTTACATTTTTTGCAATAGCGTTATTTATATCGTTAAGAAAATACCAATGGTTTTATGAAATTGGTAATTCTGTTGGGGTCAACGATGAAGAACAGCTTCTTCCGTTCCGTCCATTTAAATATATTACTTTCCTTCCGGTCTCCCCGAAGTCTGAACATTCTACAAGGATGTGCCGGATCGGTTGGTCAGCATGTCGTCTGACAAACATTGTAAGTTTGTTTTTTTAAATCCCCTGGCAAGAGGTATTAGGGTGCAAGGGCGGGTCGCTGTTAAGCACACGTGGGCTATCCCGATAAATGCTTTTTTGATAAAATCGGATCCTTATTCAGTCTCTTTAAAAGACAGGGAGAGTTTTCTCTTTAACCAAATAAATATACACACCAATGAAACCACACTTCTCCTATAGGTAGGACAATGCCCACGTTCGGTGTAGGTCAAGATTTCTGGAAACCCCCGAAATCTGGGTTAGCCAGCTTGTCCTTAAAAGCGACCGTAGGCCCTATACGCTGTTCTGATGAGATAGTTTCTTGTTGCGCATGGAGTCAACACGCTACAGACCCTCGTTCTACGTTTCGTCTTGTTTAGGGGTTTCTCATCTTTCCACTGTGGGTGGTTGGAGGTTGCTCTAGTGTGGTTTGCTCCTTCTTTCCTATCAAACATCTATCGTACTTATCTCGCCTCCTTCTTTTTGTTTGCTTGCTTCTCCCTTGTAACACCTCTAATCTTCGGTCTTATATGACCTTAGTGTGCTGCGAGTGCCGTAAAACTCTTTCTAAAACGAATCTTTCTACTTCTTCTCTTGATATGTGGGGCTATTGTCTTCGACAATGTCTGACAGTCTAAGACAGTTTACCTTGTTTTAATTTTAGTAAGTTTTACAGCACTTGTAAAACAATTATTAGATCATATACGTGCGGAAGATTTGAAGTTTCCCAAGATAGTAATATACAAAGACGAGAAGGAGGTGACATTAAAATAGCAGGTTATGTTTGATAGGAAGCAAGAAACAAATCACACCAGAGCACCTGCCAACCACTCATTGTTGCAACTGTAGTTATCTTGTTGTGTGTATCTATACACACTCAAACACACACACACACACACACACACACAAACACACACATACACACACACACACACACATATATATATA
>NW_004797645.1:718937-720543 GCF_000002075.1 Aplysia californica | reverse complement strand
CGAGGTGTCTTTCTTTTTTCTGTCTTTTACGCCCGTATTACCACTAATAGGTTATTTAAGATGCGGGACCTCCGAATCAAACGTCCGTCTCCGATTGGATTGAGCAGAACTCCACAAAATGACCTCAGAGAACAAGAAAGGCCAGTATGTGATTCGAACAAGAGTCACCCGCTTTGTAGCCCAGAGTGATACCTACTACGCAAAGGGTGTGTCATGTAGCCCAGAGTGATACCTACTGAGTTGAGGGTGTGCAACACATGTAGCCCAGGGTGATACCTACTGAGCTGAGGGTGTGCTACACATGTAGCCCAGAGTGATATCTACTGAGATGAGGGTGTGCTACACATGTAGCCCAGGGTGATACCTACTGAGCTGAGGGTTTGTCATGTAGCCCAGGGTGATACCTACTGAGCTGAGGGTTTGTCATGTAGCCCAGGGTGATACCTACTGAGCTAAGGGTTTTTCATGTAGCCCAGGGTGATACCTACTGAGCTGAGGGTTTTTCATGTAGCCCAGAGTGATATCTACTGACCTGAGGGTGTGCTACACATGTAGCCCAAATTGATATCTACTGTGCTGAGGGTTTGCTCCTCAGTTTACTTGGGGTGGTGTACTGGCAGAGACTGTCATACTTTACTAACTTTACCTTTATCCGCCGCTTTTACCCTTTTGGGTGTCGCGGGAAGAAAGAGACGTCTCTCTGTCGCCGGCCGGAGAGCTTGGGTCAAGGGGATGCCGTGGGTGGTTAATGTTTCCCTGACTCCATCTATCCAGGTCTTTCTCGGTCGCCCTCTAGCCTTGTTGCCATCGAATTTTTTGTTGTAGGCACGTTGTGCTGGATGGTGTGTTGGTAATCGCTTATGATGTCCGAACCATTTGATTCTTTGGTGTTGGAAGTGAAGAAACTGACGCAACGTCTTTATTATTTCTTCTTCTTTTTTGGATAACTTTTGGTACTTATCGTTTATAATCGTATAGCTTTACATTTGTTGTTGATGGGTTTTTTCTCTTTTTTTGGAGGGCGGAGGGAAGGGGTCTTTAAAAATTTCTTTTTTTAATATATTTTTTAAACCGCATTTCATTCTTGAACTTCGCCCTTCTTTTTGTCCCTTTATGTACCTGGATTCAAAGAAGATTCTATAAACGGCAGGATCTATATACGGAATCCCAAACTTAGTCTCTAAATTGATTTATTAACCTAAAACAAACATTCCGCGAAACATTTATTTTTAGTCTGCGCTCATGATCAAGCGCACTAGATCTGCGACCGACATCGGCGATCATGATTCACCATTCATTCTTTTACTCGGATACTCTCAAAAAGACTATTATTATCCCGATCTTTCTCCGCCTTTCACTTGTTTAGGATTCCCGAGTTAGTCGCTCTTTCCGTACTGAAATAGAATTTTAATGCTCATCAAATAACTCAGGCTGATCACGAGGAACACATCGGTGTATCTATGTCAACAGTACGCTTCCCCAGAGAAGCACAAAGTTCTATCTGCTCAGTACACATGCACCTAGTTTTGAGAAGTAGGTCGTTCACAATTTTAGGTTTCACGTGTAAAGATTTTTCGAATGCAGTTCTTAATAATAATAATAATAA
>NW_004797645.1:716070-717624 GCF_000002075.1 Aplysia californica | reverse complement strand
CACACACACACACACACACACACACAAACACACACATACATACACTCACATACACACTCTCACACACAAACATACACACATACACACACTCACGCACAATCATACATACATACATACACACAAACAAACACACACAAACACACTCACACTCACATACACACACTCACACACAATCATACATACATACACACAAACAAACACACACACACGCATACACACACGCACTCACATACACACACACACTCACATACACACACATACACTCCCACACAAACACATACACACACAAACACACACACACACACTCACACACATATTATGTTCATGGCCACCATACGAGTCGATATCTCAGAATTACAAAGTTCTAACTGCGCAGTTCCTAGTTTTGGGAAATTTGACGTCAAAGATTTTGAGTTTCACAATAATAAGTCAAGCTTTTTCGGAAGAAATTCTTTGAATATCTTGATAACGACTCCGAATAATCTTATGATTTTGATAGAGCCGACGCGACAGTGCATTTGGTTTCTGATCTCGTGGTCTTAGTAAATCAAAACGGCCAAAAATGTCAGATTATAGAACTTTGTAATTCTGAGGTAACAAAGAGTGTGGGAAGATACACAGCACCCAGATCGTCTTCTTTTATTTTTAAAAAAAAGTTTAGTAAGAGTTTTACGGCACTTGCAAAACAATAAAGTCGTATAAGGGCCGAAGATTAGAGGTGTTACAAGAGAGTAACAAATACAAAAAAGAAGGAGGGGAGATAAGGACGATAGATGTTTGATAGGAAAGAAGAAGCAAACCACACCAGAGCACCTGCTAACCACCCACAGATCGTCTTCTGTGCAATAGTCAGAGGGTGAGATAAACGCATTCACATTAACACTGAGCTCAGACCAGGCTGTAAAACAATAATCTCTCTCTCTCTCTCTCTCTCTCTCTCTCTCTCTCTCTCTCTCTCTCTCTCTCTCTCTCTCTCTGTCTCTTTCTTTCTCTCTGGGTCTCTCTCTGTCTCTCTCTCTCTCTCTATGTCTCTCTCTGTCTCTCTCTGTCTCTCTCCCTCTATGTCTCTTTCTGTCTCTTTCTCTCTTTCTCTCTTTCTCTCTCTCTCTCTGTCTGTCTCTCTCTCTCTCTCTCTCTCTCTCTTTCTTTATCCTCTTACGCCAGCGTCCGTGTCTCGTCTGTTCCTCTGTCGTTTCTCACTCTACCACCAGCTCACACTTTGAAAAGGTGCACGCGCGTCTGGGAAGGTTTTGCTTGCTCACGACCGTAAGACCATACCACGAGATCAGACTAAATCGTGGGCCAAATAAATCTACTCACTTACAATTGTGACTTCATTGCTATCCCTTCAATCTCCAGGTTAAAAGTTAAGAAAAACTTGGAAAATACCCTAAAAACAAAACGTCCTTACCCAACCCATAGCACGTTTCCGGGTTAAGTCCTATTGCAGCCACCCTCTCTCGAAAATAAACTAAACCTGCAAAACAAAACAAAACATACTTTCCCCATATCAACTTCCCTGGTCCAAGATCTCTGGAATCCCCCCCCCCCCTT
>NW_004797645.1:712375-714540 GCF_000002075.1 Aplysia californica | reverse complement strand
CCCTCTCCGTTCCCCGTTTATTCGATACTTTAGAGTAGAGGACTGGCGTATGTGGTGGAACGGTTGGGAGCTCGCTGTTGCGTGCAGGAGACAAAGGTTCGATTCCTGAGTGGGGAGAAAACTGTTTTATGGAGCGTCTCGGTCTCTTTTCCTGGGATGTCGTATCCGTCTCTGTCCGGTTTGGCCGCTTCAGGCAGGATGTGAAGCCCGCCTCCTAAATGATCAAAGTTGCGTTGATGAGGGCGTAAAACACACGTGCTTTAAAGAAACAAAAAATACTGGTAGTTAAAAAAAAATTAATGCGTCAGTGCCAATGAAATTCGGATAAAAGTCGGACGTTTTACCAACTGAGTTATTGTCCAAACTATCACACTTACCAAACATTTAGAGACAACTATCATAATATGATAAAGTCAGTCAGACAATATTTGACGAGAATATTATAGAAATTTTAATACTGCAAGTTGTGGAGCCATGAAAATGAGTGTACAGACTCCGATGTTGAGTAATAATCAAACCACACACACTTCAACAATACATAAAAATAAAATACATATGTTTAAGTAAAGTTGTATTTTGTATGACATAAAACTTAATAAAAATGCATCAAACTTTCTTAGGGCAACAAAAACAAAAACAAAAACAAAATAAAATGCAACTCTATTCCAGGTCGATTTGTTCTTCTCGGGCCCCGAAGCTCGGACTAACTCAGTGCGACTTACGTCTGATTGTGATTGGTGGGGTTACATGTATAGTTAGATATGTCAAATGAGTAGGTCTTTGTAAACAGACAGGCAGGCTCACAGACTCATAGGCATAAGCACAGAAACTCGATTTTTGGGGTGGGGAGTGTAAAAGGGAAGGGGGAGACGAGGGGGAGGGGTAGAAACGCGATGTTTGAGTTGGTTGGGGTAAAAGGGGAGGGAAGAGAGCAGAGGGGGGAGGGGGTGGTATGAGACAGAAGTGCCCATAAGTGTTACGTAAATTCAAATAAGAAAGAGAAAAAACCGTTAAACCAATCATCGCCTCAGAACTATTTTTTTAAAAAGCGCACTCTTCATTCAAGTACACTTTGGACAAAATGGTTCTGATGCGGTGGAATCAGGCTCTCGTCAATTTTTGGGCACATCGAATTATTGGTATCATCTTAAAGCTTATTCACTTGTCTTTACTTTGATGAAAAAAATATCCGTTTATCTTGAAAACAAGTCGAGATATTTGAGAATGAAGGAGGTGGGGGTCACCTGTTTTCAGAGGTAAAATTAGTGAGAAAATGACCGCCAAAGATTAGTTATTTCCTTAGCTTAAGAGTCCGTGGTAACTGAAAATTTACAATTTTTTGTGCCTTTAATCAACGTTTTTAGAAAAATTCACACAGAAATGAATTCTTTAATGGGCGTGACAGGTGTTGAGCCCAAAAACAAAAATTTGATTAAAATTCACAAACCAGCAGAAAAATACAAGTTTCTTCACTTTGATTATTTTGACGAGAGCCTGATTCCATCGCGCTGCCTCACAAATAGTTCTGAGGCGGTAGAATCGGGCGCTCGCCAATTTTTGGGCAGGTGTCCTTATTGGTACCGTCTGAAAGCTTATTCATTTGCCTTGCTTTCGACAAAAACAGTAGCCATCTATCTTGAATGAAAGTCCAGATAATTACCGTTGAAAGAGTTGGGGTCGCCTGTTTTCAGAAGTAAAATTAGCAAGAGAATGCCGCCAATGCTTGGTACCGTCAATAGCTTGAGAATCTTTGAAAAAATGAAAAATTATATATTTTGTGCATTTAGTACACATTTTTAGGTTTTAAAAAAATCCCCATAGAAATGTGTTTTTATACGGAAATAAAAGATGTTGAGTTGAGCCAAAAAACAAGAATTCGGTAAAAAAAAATTACCAAACTGGCGGGGAAATGCCTTTTTCTTCGATTTCCTGATTTTGACGTGCGCTGATTTCACCGCAATGATTCACTAATAGTTTTGAGGCCACGAAATGTAGACCGAGGGCACAGGAAACAGAAGATCACACCCAGTCACAAAAACAGAGTCAAATCTACACCATTTTTCATTTTTACATGAAAGTAAAAGACGTGAACTCAATATAGAAAGAGGTTGGAAAGAGAGAGAGAGAGAGAGAGAGAGAGAGAGAGAGAGAGAGAGAGAGAGAGA
>NW_004797645.1:706015-707724 GCF_000002075.1 Aplysia californica | reverse complement strand
GAGAGAGAGAGAGAGAGAGAGAGAGAGAGAGAGAAAGAAAGAAAGAGAGACAAAGATTGAGAGACACAGAGAGAGAAAGAGAAAGGGACAGAGACAGAGCGAGAGAGAAAGAGTTGTTATAAAGCCCGTGTTCACAGTGACAGAAGGCATGAGGAACAAGAAAAACAAGGCAATGGAACCAACCACAACGTATCACTTTCCACCACGTAAGTCTCTGACGCTGTGTTTTCCCGTGTTTAGTTTTGTGGTGCACATTCCAGACGAGACGAGGGTCGACTTGCCCCTCAACCCACACCCCCCCTCCCCCTCCCCCAACCATTCCCTCCCCCTACCACCCCGACCATCTGCTCCATATCCCGCGTACACACTCACAAATACATACAAATACACACAATCGCACATATTTAGTGTAGATACAGCAACTACAACAAACTCCCCCATCCCCTTTCCTCACATTCTTTCCCTCTACCTCCACTCTTCATATCCCCCTCTCACCCTCTCTCACCCTCTCTCACCCTCCTCCTCCTCCCCATCCCCACCCTGACTCAACCTCTCCGCCTTCCTAAACCCACACCCACACTTTCAACGTTTCAATCTAGCGTTAAAAATTGAACAAATGAAAACTCACGACACGCCCTAGAATCGAGAGAAAAGGAAAGCCAAACATTTGCCGCCATCAAACTTTCATGGATTGGCTTCGACAGCTTCAACCTATCGGATCTCAGATCTCGCAAACTCAACAACGGAAACTGAATTTTTCAACACCTGCTTCAGGGTTCTGTGTGACGTCACGAGAGTTTGCTCAAACACCCGAGAAGACGGAGCATACGACAAGCACCTTACTTCTTTCCGGATCACTTAATTAGTATGCAGGAATTTCTGGAACTATCAAAAGACCCGCCCCAACTCATTGATTCCCATTCTCACAGCAACACCTTGGACAAACTGAGTTTTTGCGAATATGAAATGTCCCTTTCTAAAGTCGACTCTTTCGAAAACTGTGTTTTGCGTATATTATGAATGTCCCATTCTAAAGGCGACTCTTTTGAAAATGTCGTGTTTTTCTTTTAAGGGTATACAAACATCCTTATTCAAAAGATTTTTTAAAAACATGTCTTTTCGTATAAGTAAATAATATTATCCTATTCTAAAGATGACACGAAATGTCTTTTGCGTATAAGCGAATACGAAATAGCCCACCATAAAGACAACTCAATCGAAAACGTGGGTTGCGTATAAGGGTATATGAATTAGCCCATTCCAAAGACAAATCTTTCAAAAATGTGTATTGCGTATAAACGAATATCTTTTTATTCTAAAGACAATAGAGAGTGACCCATTCTAAAGACAACTGTATTGAAAATAATGTGTTGCGCTTAAGCGTACATGATTTGTCCCATTTTAAAGACGACTCTTTCGAAATGTCTCTTGCGTATAAGCGTTGCTTTTGCATGAAATGTCATCTAAAAAGAAAGGTTATTATGATGTATTATTATTACACAAGAAAATGTCCAGGAACATGTGATATCAATAACGTACGACTGTTATGTGTGATTCTGGAACATTCTCCTTTATTCCAGTACTTGGTTGGTTTTTTGGAGTTTTTTAGTTTGTTTATTTGTTAGATTTTTTGTTTGTTTGTTTGTTTGTTGTTTGTTGTTGCTATTGTTTTGTTGCTGTTCGTTTTTTTGGGTGGTTTTTTTTTTGGG
>NW_004797645.1:699026-702821 GCF_000002075.1 Aplysia californica | reverse complement strand
CTCTCTCTGTCTCTCTCTCTGTCTCTCTCTCTGTCTCTCTCTCTCTCTCTCTCTCCCCCCTCTCTCTCTTTCTCTTTTTCTCTCTCCCCCGCTCTCTCTGTCTCTCTCTGTCTCTCTCCCACTCTCTCTCTGTCTCTCTCCCTCTCTCTCTCTCTCCGTCTCTCTCAATTGCAGGGAAACAAAACACGACAGCGTACTGATAGGATCTTTTCTTTTAGCTCCACAGACCTCTCATACCCAGGATAGTTTTGTTTTAGACGAATATTTTACTGTACTGAATCACAATCAGGTCATAAAAGTGCCGACAATCACATGAGTTTCTGCTATAGAGTTACAGATAAATAAAAGAACGAAGAGAGATAATGACGGTAGATGTTTGACAGGAAAGAAGGGGTAAACGACACCAGAGCGCCCGCCAACCACCCACTACTCGGGAAAGAAAAAGACAAAGACAAAGCAGCAGTAATTTGCTGTGCGTACCTATATAATTATTATCATCATCATCAATTGGATTTTTGTCACGACTGAATTGCATCGATCCCAAGATCCTTTCAAGTGTCTGTGCTCATCTCCTAAAAGCTCCGGAACCATTGAGGCGTGGCGAGGGTAATGGGATAAGGGTTGTAAAGAGAGACACACATACAGGGTAGCTGAGTACACACACGGGGGGACGTGAAGTGAGTGAGAGAGGGGAAGAAGAATATAATAATACACACACAATCTGTGTACTTGTACGTCGTAGACCCCTGTCGTTTTGTGCTGGTTCAGACGGGAGGGTGGAGGGTACATCCCTATACAGCCCTGTCCTTCTATCCGACACTGTGTGGTCAGCGTGTGCCACTTCCTTGCAGTAGACGTCAGTGTTTGGTCGGTGTAGGTTCACGATTTGTGTCATCTCATGTCGGTTAATGAGACCTCTCTCCTGGCTCGCCCTTTATGACATTGTCCGGATGCTCCCATAAAGAAAGATATACTAGAGCTGCTGCAGTAGTAATCTCTGTAAGAACAAACATAAACTACTCTACAAAACTGCAACAGTAGCACGCTCTGTATACTATATATAGGAACAAACATAAATACTCTACTAAGCTGCTATAGTAGCACTTTCTGTAGGAACAAGCATAAGCTACTCTTAAAATGTAAATTTTCAGTTTTCAAGGACTTTCAGGCTTTTGAAGTTATGAAACTTTGGCGGCCCTTAATTTCCCCTCTGAAACTAGGCGACCCTGACCTCCTTCAGTTGCAAATATTTCGACTTCTATTCAACATATCAGATGGATATTTTTTTAACCAAATTGAAGGAAAATGAACAGGTGTAAGATACATAGTACGAACAACCCCAAATGCCCAAAAATTGACGAGCCCCTGATTCCACCACATCGTGGCACATATCGTCCCTCAAAACACGAACTAGCGTAAGCCACACTTTGTTAGTTTTTGCAGGAGAGACGTTTAAAGATTTGTGCGATTTTCATCATCTCATTAGAAACACAAAAGCCAATGTGAACTTGGAGGTCTCGCGTGGCGTCACTGGAACACTTACTCTCTCTAAATTATTGGTGTCTATCGAATAAATCAACTATTTATGCTTATCAAATTACTGAAATTAAATAGAAGCAAACTTGTGCCACAAAAAGCTAGAATTGTACACAACAATTTTATTATTGTGAAAGATTTCTCGGAATGAAACTGTGCTGTTGCTTAGCAGACGTCGTGATTTTTAGAACATGACATGGTTGATAAAGAAGGTCCTGTGTCTCTTTGACTGGTGTGTCATAATGTTTGACCAGCCTATGTTTTTAAATAGGTTAATCAGAGTGTATTTTTAGCCATTTGATGGGTCAGAGGTTTGGTTTATTTTAGATCTCAGTTGGGAAAGGATCACAGGTGGTGTATTTCAACAAAACAGGAACACAGGCGAAATTAGAACATCCTACCCTAATTTAGTTGAAGTTTTAGTTTTGTTTTAGTTAGAGTTTGATCGCTCTTACAACCCAATTAGATCACCTTAGAAATGCAAACTGTGGCAGTTCTGACGTAGTTGGTGAGTGGGTTGTTGGCGGGTGCTCTGGTGTGGTTTGTTCCTTCTTTACTATCAAACATCTATCGTCCTTATCTCCCCTTCTTCTTTTTATGTTTATTAATCTCTTGTACCACCTCTAATCTTCAGGCGCTCATATGACCTTATGCAGTTGGGAGCGCCGTAAAATCTCTACTAAAACAAGTAGTTGGTGATGAACTCGACAGATGATCCAAGAGAGAAGTGGAGGGTCATTATCTTTACCGGCGTCTGTAGTGTAGTGCATGTAGTTAGGCACTAGTTCTTTGTTTAGTAGTGTGGGGTGGGTGGGGGTGGGAGTGTATTTTTAGGGTTAGAGGTTGCAGGGTGGGTTGGGAGGAAAAAGAGGGGGAGTGGGGTAAGAGATGAGTAGTCAAGACAATTATTAATACAGTTTCTGAGGGGGAGGGGTAGTCCTGGACAATTATAAATACAGTTTCTAAGATGGAGGGGTAGGAGTAGTCGTAGACAATAAGTACAGTTTTTAAGAGGGGTAGGAGTAGTCGTGGACAACAAGTACAGTTTCTAAGAGGGAGGGGTAGGAGTAGTCATAGACAATTATAAATACAGTTTCTAAGGGGGAGGGGTAGTCGCAGACAATTGATACAGTTTCTAAGAGGGGTGGGAGAAGTCGTGAACAAATGCAGTTTCTAAGAGGGAGGGTATGAGTAGTCGTGGACAATTATTAGTACAGTTTCTAAGAGTGGTACGATAAGTCGTGAGCATATGCAGTTTCTAAAAGGGAGGGGTAGGAGAAGTCATAGACAATTATTATTACAGTTTCTAAGAGGGTAGATCTAGGAGTAGTCGTGGACAAATGCAGTTTCTAAGAAGGAGTGGTACGAGTAGTCGTAGACAATTAAAGCAGTTTCTAAGAGGGAGGGGTAACAGTAGTCGTAGAAAAGAAGTCATTCAAACTCATCCCCCCTCTTGCTCCCACCAGATGAAAGAAGTATTGTTGTACACGAGAGCGGGACAGAACGACAATGAATCAGCCCTCGGCTAGGACACCTCGCTCCCTGACATATGTGCCAATCCTGTCACCATCGGCTCTAATCATTCACTTCAAAGAGAATGCAAAGTGTGAGCTCATCGCGGCTTTATCTCATTAAGTACAGGTCGTCTCCTTGGTAGTGACGTCACAGCCAGGGAGCGCTGCATATTTAATGAAGGAGAACTTCTTAAGGTCTTGACCTGAACAAAAGCGACATTGCTCAATAGTGATGGCGGTGGTGACGGGAGGGGGGGGGGCAGTGCTTGTTCTTGTTCTTGTTCTTGTTTCTTCTTCTTCTTTTTCTTCTTCTTCTTCTTCTTCTTCTTCTTCTTCTTCTTCTTCTTCTTCTTCTTCTTCTTCTTCTTCTTCTTGCTCTTCATCTTGCTCTTGTTCTTCTTCTTCTTATCATTCCTATTCTTGTTCGTGTTGTTCTTGTTCTTCTTTGTTCAATTTCCAGATCTAAAACCGGCATGGCTCTCCATTCATTTCTCCGCTCGTATGTTCTCAAAAAAACCCTCTATTGTCCTAGTGTTTTCCCGTCACCCACCTCTTCAGGCTTTCCAGACAAGTTTCTCTGGGTCTACCTCTGCATCGTTTGCTTTCTACGTTTCCAGTGAGAGTAAGATGTTCAGAGACTTTAATGTCGAGTCAAGCGTCTTCGAAACTGCATTTGTCGCTTCATGTTTGTTCTTATTAGTGAGCGCCCCAGCCTCCCCCCCTTTCCCTCCCCAGCCTCCCCCCC
>NW_004797645.1:692609-698858 GCF_000002075.1 Aplysia californica | reverse complement strand
TCCCCCCCCCTTTCCCTCCCCAGGTTTCGTTCGGTACTTCCTCATTTGATTTTAACACATAAAAAAAGATAAATTCCCGTCAACCTTGCAGTGTATACCTCTAGGGACTAACAGACTCTGTAACCCTCTCCGCCCAGGCTTGTCGATGACGACACGGTGGAAACAGCCCGCCTCCTAAGTTATCTAAATATAGTTGTCGACAGGGGCAGTAATCATTGGACAGGGGAGTGAACTTTCCAGGAAACTACCAGGCACTCTGTACTTCCGGACAATAGTCCAAGTGTCTCACCGCCCACGCAGGACTTTGAACCCTGATCAGAAACTCTCTGTGGAGTCAGGAAACACTTTGAACCGCTTACAGAACTCGACCTTCACCTTTCCCCTAGTCAGGCTGGCTGTTATGGGCGCCACTGTAGATTTTACAACCAGCTTGTTCCACTCCTCTCCTCTCATCATCTGTCCGTTAGAATCTGTTTTAGTTACAGCTAGTCTAGTCTTCTCTTTGAACTTGACGTCCCATCGTTTCCTCTGTCTACCTTGTCGTCCGCTAACAAGCAGCAAATTCCATCGTCCTGATCTCTTCTACTTCTTTCTTGTGTTTGTTACTCTTTTGCAACACCTCTAATCTTCGGCATTTTCATGACCTTATTGTGTTGCAAGTGCCGTGAAACTCTTACTAAAACTAAACAAGCAATTCGTCTGGGCAGGGATAGAATTACAGCGTCTTTGTAGGGGTTTCTAACATGGTTACACTTTACTGCGTCTTGACAGATCTGAAGTCGAACTGTGCTCAGTAATTAATCGAGTCAACACAACGACGAGTCGAGTCAATAAAACGATTAATCGTTTGGTGTCTTGACCAACGTCCGTGCTGTAACACTCAGACCGATGACCCGTCCAGACAGGATCGATTTGTGAGGCAGCGTGGTGGAATCAGGCTCTCGTCAAAATAATCAAAGTGAAGAAACTTGCGTTTTTCTGTTGGTTTGTGAATTTTTATCATTTTTTTTTTTGGCTCATCACCTTTCATGCCCATTAAAGAACTCATTTCTGTGTGGATTTGTCTGAAAAACGTTGATTAAAGGCACAAAAATGTAAATTTTCAGTTACCACGGACCCTTAAGGTAAGGAAATAACTAATCTTTGGCGGCCATTTTCTCACTAATTTTATCTCTGAAAACAGGTGACCCCCACTTTATTCACTCTCAAATATCCTGACTTGTATTCAAGATCAATAGATATTTTTTTCATCCAAAGAAACACAAGTGAAAAAGCTTTAAGATGATACCAATAACTCAATATGCTCAAAAATTGACGAGAGCCTGATCCCAATATTACTGATGGCCGGTTCTCTTATAATATTTTTTACACGATTTACGGCAATTGCAATGTCAGTACATCTAGGTAATGTCGGCTGAGTGCCGAATATTAGTGGTGTTACTAGAAAATGACCCACGAAGAAAAGAAGGTAAAGAGATTCGGACGATCTCTTCGATAATGTTTTAACCCTTAGTATAATTATGGAAAACTGTTCCAGAGTTTGTACGTAGTCGATAGTTTCATTCACGTTTTCAGCCTTACAAACTTCCTTACAATAATTAACTCCTGTTTAACTAATTTGCATAGAATACATCACCAAACTGAGTAGAAATGAATTATCCAAGCAACCGAATAAGCACACAGTTTAATTAATTATAGATAAGACGAATTTGTTTGGGGTTGGGGGGGGGGAGGGTTGTGTGGCAGATTTTTGTAGCGACTGTAAACAACCGCGCGATTCCGTGAGTCCGCTGATCTGGCGTGCTGTGAGCTGATTTGTTTAATGAGGCTGGTCAGTATTAATGATGGAGGTCGATCACCGACAGATGACGCCACGTGTGCCATATAATTGAGTGTGAATGTTTTACGCCTTTATCGACATAATTTAGATCATCGGGGCGGAATGCCCTTGTTCGAGTCCCAGAATAGACGTTCTTGAACTAGGGTTGTGTTGTTGGGTTTTTTCAAGGCTCTCAACTCTTTTGGCTTAGTCCTATCGGAGACAGACGTTAATTTGAGAGGTCCCGGTATGAAATGAACTGAAAATGTTGAGAGGGGAGTTAAACCCATACATCTACGCAGGGCTGCTTCGACCCTGCCTATTTCTTTTGTATAGATGTACTTCTTAGCACCACAATTCATGGACGCACCGTCTCTTACGACCACAATTAATTAACGTATCTCTTACAACCACAATTCATGGACATATCTTTGACGACCACAATTCGTGGACGTATCGTCTCTTACGACCACAATTCATCTACATGTCTCATACGACCACAATTCATGGACATATCTCTTCTCATGAAAACCTCGTATTTTGACATAAGACCACAATGAGGAATGACGGCGCTGATATGTAAGTGATCCTTTGATTATGATAGCCGGACCCTGCAACTGAATCGAGCGCATTTATATAATAATATCTTGCTTGAGAGAAAACGCGTTTATTTGAAACTGCTCTGTCGTTATACTTTAAAAGTACAGTATAATATTCAGTTTTTACAATTTTACAGGAGAGCAAAGAAATTAAATGTTATTACCAATTAAACACAATTTTATTCCAAGATAATAAAAAGAAAAGAAAACCAAAATTGTATTCTTAAAATATTGACTTGGGGTTTTTGTAAAGAGTTTGTTTTCCTGGTAACAATATACACAGATTTTTATCTCCTGTAAAATTATAAAAACTGCGTACATATATCGTATTTTTTAAAATGACAGCAGTGTTGATCTCTCTTTCGCATTAACAAAATACTTCAGTCAGACAAAAGAAGGCATTCGCCAAAGACACTTCCCTTGTCGCTCGAACAAGGGGCGCTTAAGAACAGCACAGAGATCGCAATGAAGAGCTTAAATGATTTCCAGAAGTCCAATCCTTCTCAAACCGGAAGTCTGATCCATCAGAAACCGGAAGCTTGTTTTGAGTGAAGCTTCAAGATGGTGCCATTTTTTCCCTAAAAGAATGTGACATTTATAATCGACATTAATCTTGGAATGAGTGTTATAATGTCGTGAAGGAAACAGTTTCTTTCCCCTGAAGTTTTATTTCATAAACACTGTTATCTGGCACAATACGCATTAAGAAATGTTGGAAGATTTTTACTCTGTGGCAAATACACGCATCTCGTCAGCTCTACTTCCTGCTTTTGTTTTACTCTTGTAATCCGTGCTCATGACAGGTAGCATTTGTATTGCCCCAACCCCTGGTCAACAGTAAATTCTATAGTGATTTCAAATCTACATTATTGCCCCAGCAGACTCTAGAATACTCAAAAACATTCTCGGCTTCCCACGAAGCATACGGTGCAAGAAGCTGATTCATTAAGCGCTCAAACGCTAACAAACTGACAAGATCTTTCGCTGTCTACAGCTGGCAACCCATTCCCCCCTGGGTGAACTGAGAATAATTTGTTTAAATTGTCTTTCACAAGTACACAACATCGGGCCCTTAACGATGTTTGAACCCACAACCTTTCGGTCGTTAGTCGAAAACACTAGACCACCGACGCATTTTCACAAGCACAAGCACAAGTTCTGTAGTTTTTAGCTATCACAAAAGAGGAAAGGGAGAAGCGACTTCTCATGACATCAGTTAACCCACATCTGTGGTGAAGAAGTTAAATAAGGCACGTCGCCGTCACATGCATGGAACCCGAGTTCCATTCCCTTTTGAGGAGACTTTTTTAATGGAAAATGTTGATCTTTCTACTGGGATGTTGTATCCTTTTTATCCCGGGCTGGCCCTGACAGGCAGGGTCAAAGCTCGCCCCCTAAATGATCTAAATTGTGTTAATTGGGACGTAAAAAAGACTTACTTAAAAAAAAAGAATATGTGAGGCAGCGTGGTGGAATCAGGCTCTTGTCAATTTTTGGGCACATTGAGTTATTGGTATAATCTTAAAGCTTGTTCTTTTGTCTTTATGTGGATGAAAAAAATATCCGTTGATCTTAAATACAAGTCGAGATATTTGAGAATGAAGGAGATGGGGGTCACCTGGTTTCAGAGGTAAAATTAGTGAGAAAATGGCCGCTGAAGATTAGTCATTTCCTAAGCTTAAAGAGTCCGTGGTAACTGAAAATTTACATCTTTTGTGCCTTTAATCAAAGTAAAAAAAAAAAAAGAACACAGAAATGAGTTCTTTAATGGGCATAAAAGGTATTGAGCCCAAAAACAAAAATCTGATAAAAATTCACAAACCTGCGGAAAAATGCAAGTTTCTTCACTTTGATTATTTTGACGAGAGCCTGATTCCACCACGCTGCCTCACATATAATTGGCTCACTTGGTCACTAGACGAGAGACGTCACTGCAACAACAGCTTTAGCCCAAGTCCTTCTGGCGCAGTCACACATGATCATGACGTATTCTGACACGATTACTCATGTTTACTGCACACAGGGAAGAAAAAAAACATAACTTAAATAAAAAATTAAAAAACAACCTCGACTGGACTCCTAGCCAAATCTCGTACTGTCCTCACCTTGCATGATTTCCTTCTGTGTCCTCCTAAACGGGGGTGGGATAGAAAGTGAAAAACAGACAATGAGATAGAGAGAGAGAGAGAGAGAGAGAGAGAGAGAGAGAGAGAGAGAGAGAGAGAGAGAAAGAAAGAAAGATAGATAGATAGATAGATAGATAGATAGATAGATAGATAGATAGATAGATAGATAGATAGATAGATAGATAGATAGATAGAGAGAGAGAGAGGGGGGGGGGGGGGTGAGAAAGAGAAAGAGAGAGAGAGAGAGAGAGAGAGAGAGAGAGAGAGAGAGAGAGAGAGAGAGAGAGAGAGAGAGAGAGAGAGATGTGTGTGTGTGTGTGTGTGTGTGTGTGTGTGTGTGTGTGTGTGCTGATCACATGACGTCATACTGAAAGAAGTACATGCATTATATTTGTAAAGGTGGATGTTAGTGTTTGAACTAAGAGAAAAAACAAAACACAAAAACAAAAACAAAACAATTTTCCCAACCCACCCCCACCCCCACCCCCCCCACCCCCACCCCCACCCCCACCCCCCGAAAAAAAACCTTCAGTGGTTCAAAAACCGTATAACATCGAAAGTCCAGTTTCACAGATTGAATTACCTTGAGTGTCAGGAGTTTTTGGAAGCTCTGAAGTCTTCTAACTGTGCAAATAGTTTTGATGTTCAAAAGGGGAAAGGTGGGGGCGGGGAGGGGGTTTGCTTCTTCTTTCTTATCGAACATCTATCGTCCTTATCTCCTCTTCTTCTTTTTTATGTTTGTTACTCTCTTGTAACACCTCTAATCTTCTGGCGCTCATATGACCTATGCAGTTCCGGGCGCCGTAAAACATCTACTAGAAAAAAAAGCGCGCTCGATACTGAAGTACACTTTGGACAATCATTATTAGTTCTGAGGTGACGATATCATAATTGGTCACGTTTAAGGACAAGAGGGTTAACCCAGATTTCGAGGGTTTCCAGAAATCTTAACCTACACCAAAAGTGGGCATTGCCCTACCTATAGGGAAAGTTTGGTTTCATTGGTGTGTATATTAGTTTGGTTATAGAGAAAACTTTCCTAGTCTTTTAAAGAAACTGAACAAGAGGGAAAAAACTTTACCTTCGATTTTTCTCAAAACAGCATTTTTCGGGATAGCCCCCTTGTGTTTAAAAGTGACCAATTAACCACATCACTTTGAAGACTATCCTTTTGAAATAAATCAGTATGCGTCTTGCAGGGCGACAATCTAACACAAGTACAAACAATAGGAAAAAAATCATCACACTACAGGGAGAAACGACACACTCTCTCCTTCACCCCTCTCCTCCTCCCATCTCCCCCTCCCATATATTTACCCCCCCCCCCAAGTTTGTCTCCTCCCCCCTTTCGCTACGTCCCTTCCCCCCCATCTTCTCTCTCTCTCTCTCTCTCTCTCTCTCTCTCTCTCTCTCTCTCTCTTTCTCTCTCTCTCTCTCTCTCTCTCTCTCTCTCTCTCTCTCTCTCTCTCTTTACGACAGTGTTTCAGTTTTTCTGGGAAAAGAAAAGTAAAAGAACGGGAGGACAAAAAGCAGAAGAAATGACACCCAGGAAATGGCCAATGAAGAGGAAAGATTGTTTTTCGTTTTGTTTTCTTAATGACGCTTTCCTGCCGCTGGCTCGCAGGAGGAAGAGTTTTCAAGAAAGAGGAGAGAAGTTGGGTCTTGAACGAAGATACAAAAGAACCCAAAAAAAAAAAAATAAAAA
>NW_004797645.1:691021-692248 GCF_000002075.1 Aplysia californica | reverse complement strand
GCAGGGTGAATTGCGATTATTCAGTGCGGTTGGATGGGGGAAGGGGACAGGAAAAGGAGGAAGGGTTTAAATTGCTATAATTTAATTAATGGGTTTGGGGGTGGAGGGATGGGGGATGGGTAGGGGATGGAACAGCGATAATTTCACAGGAGGAGGAAAAAATGGAAATGAACCAATGTGTGTGATAACACGCTTGAACTTGGCTTTTCCCACGCATTGCAGTTTGGGATTTTCCTGGTGAGCTGAACGCGTTCAACCGCGGTGCTCACGGCGCGAGAGTAATGCTTTTAATAGAGCGAGGAAGCGACCCATTGCTGGTGCGAAGCGGGACACAGTTTGATGATATACACAAGGCCTCTTTTCTTCTTCTTTTCCTCATCCCTCCCCCTTCCCTCCCCCGCCCGTCTCCCTCCCTCGCCCCTCTCCTTGATCTCTTTACGTGTTCTTCTCTTTTGTTTTAAAAAAAATCCCATTCTTTGTTATTTCTATTGTTTTGTCTGTCTGTCTGTTTATTGGAATGTTTATTTGTTTGCTTGTCTGTCTGTCTGTCTCTGTCCCAGCCTCTGTCTCTCTCCCCCCTCTCTGTCTGTCTGTCTGTCTTTTTTTTTGTAAAGTGTTTTACGGCGCTTGCAACTGCATAAGGTCATATGAGCGCACGGGACACACCTAATATTTTCAGTCAGTAGGACATTTTGAATTTTGCCCGGGTGGCGGCCGAAGCCTACTCTTATCGATTTTAGACCACCAAGGGACCTTTAACGTGCATAACTTGCACACAGCCCTTCGAGATTTTTCACCCTTGTCCGAGAAGGCTAGGTGTAGATCTTTCCTACAAGAATATCAGGGGTGTGTCAGAAAGACAGCAGTTAGGAGGAGCCTAGGAGTCGCAGTAGAAATGCTGCAGAAAGAGTCAGGAGCCCAGAGGAGGGGGTAAAGGAGGTGAGGGTGGGGGCAGAAAGTGGAAATGAAAGCAGACAACAGAACATTGCTAGAGAGCAGGAAAGGAGGTGAAAGGAGACAATTTAGGGAGAAGAAAATTTTCCGTCGCTACCCGGATTCGAACCCGGGACCTTTGAATGAGAGGCCAACACCTTAACCTCTAGGCCACGAGAGCCCCCGTCTGTCTGTCTGCACACAGAGAGAGAGACACAGAGAGAGACAGACGGGAGAGACTGAGAGAGAGACAGAGAGAGACAGAGAGAGACACAGAGAGAGAGAGAGAGAGAG
>NW_004797645.1:686478-688762 GCF_000002075.1 Aplysia californica | reverse complement strand
CTGCTTGCCGCGCAGTCGCACTTCAGTACATTTCGCTAAGAAATGCGATTTTTTTTTTAGACATAAAAGGCTTTAAACCAACATTAACAATAACATCTACAACAACAACAACAGCAACAACAATAACAAAACCGATTTTTTTAAAAATTGCCCACCAGGTGGGAAAATTCCTGTTTCTTTGATTGATTATTTATTTGCCGAGCTCCTGGTTTCATCTGTCAACCATACCGCTATTTCAGAATTACAAAGTTTTATCTGACACTTTGGCAGTTTTGAGTTACTAAGACCATGAGGTCAGAAACCAAATTATGTTCTATCTGCGCTATTAAAATTGTAAGATTATTCAGAATCGTTATCACAATATTCAAAGAATAACATTCGGAAAAAGTTCACATAATATTTGTGAAACTCAAAATCTTTGACGTCAAATTTCTCAAAACTAGGTACTGAGCAGACACAATTTTGTAATTCTGGGGTAGCGATACATCGGTGCACAACTCCCTGACACATTTGTTACACCCAGCACACACAGCAAGTCGGAGTCATTTAATTTGATTTGACCCAGGGCCAGGCCAGCTAGATGTTACTTTTTTGTGGGGTAACAGCTACCATTTTCACACCATACGATCAACTAACGCGACGAAATCCGACCGTGTTCTTCCAAATTAGATTCTTAATACGTTTGATTTTCAAGGCTGCGCGTCGAATCGGTCGTTATGTGCCAAAGTGGAAAGTGGAAGGTTTTGACCCGCGACTACAAGAATAGCGACACTGATGACGTTTGCCGTTCTTTTGCGCACCAACGATGCGCACCACGCTGAGGAGTTTTTATAGATTAGCGGCCATGACAGTACGCAATCTAGGATATAATAGTTCTCAAGTTTATGAGCAGCCATGACAGTGCCATGTCTAGTATAATAAATCAAGTTTATGAACGGCCATGACAGTGTCCTGTAAAGGATATCACATTCCAATTCTCTGGGTAGCCATGAAAGTGCCCGGTCTAGTGTATATGTCCCAACGTAGTGGAATCAGTCCCTCGTCAATTTTTGGGCTTATGGAGTTATTGGTATCATCTTATAGCTTCTTCGTTTGTTTGTTTAAGGAAATGTTTTACGGCGCTCGCAACTGCCTAAGGTCACATGAGCGCTAATATAAATTATTCTTCATTAATTTGTCTTGCTTTCGTTGAAAAAATATCCATTTGTCTTGAATACAATTCAACATATTATTTGCAATTGGAGGAGGAAGGGGGTCGCCTGGTCTCAGAGGGAAAATTAGCGAGAAAATGGTCGCCAAGCTTTGTCGATTTTCAGAGCTGTAGTGTCTTTGGAAACAGAAAATTTAAATTTTGTGTGTATTTGATAAAAGTATTTTCAGTAAAATTCTCTCAGAAATGGATCATATGCGGACATATAAGGTGCAAAAAAATGTTTTGAATTGATAGAAAGTGCCCAAAGGGCGACAAAATGTCGTTTTCTTCGGTTTGATTATCTTGCTCCCGTGCCTGATTTCACCACTCTGCCTCACATATAATAATTCAAGTCTATGGGCTGCCATGAGAGTGACCTGTCTAGAATATCACATTTCAATTCTCTGGGTAGCCATGACAGTGCCGGGTCAAGGATATCAGCATCTCAGTCTATGGGTTCAGTAAAGTTGTGAATGAGCCATATAATTGCCCCTTGTGGTCAAATATGCAAGCGCTTTGACACGCTCAGGTCATGCATTCTGCTCACTCGACAAATCTTGAGGGAGCGCTTTTGTGGTGAATAAGTCTCTAAATCAAACACATTTTTCGATTCCGTTTTCTTCATCTGAAAGTTTAAAAAGCATGCTGAAACATAGACACACAGGAAATAGACAAACTGATGATTCTGGTTTGTTTAAGAGAAGAGGGTCAAAATGTACTGCAACATTTTCTTAGATTTGCTACCGGTCCGACATATCTATTTCTATCTCTTCTAAGTTTACAACGATCTGACCCATTGCCCGCGTGTCAAATCATCACATGGCTCGACGATCAGAGGAAGATTTTCTCAGTGTTCAAATCGCGTGGGGGAAAAATATCCCTCTTAAATAATCCTTAAAAGCTTTTCTCTGAGTTTGTTTTTTGGGGTTTTCCCCGGTCATGAAGCCCTGAAGATGACATAGACACAAAATGTTAATTGTTCTTAATGGGGGGATGTTCACCGAGATCCAGGTCAGTGAACTGGAGTCAGGCTGTTTGTGAATGTGTAACTGTGACACGTTTTTTATTTCAGTAAAATGAGACTTAACCCCC
>NW_004797645.1:680363-682274 GCF_000002075.1 Aplysia californica | reverse complement strand
CTCTCTCTCTCTCTCTCTCTCTCTCTCTCTCTTTCTCTCCCCCCTCTCTCTCTCCCTTTTCTCTTTGTAGAATGAAAAAAAAATAGGATGGGACAGTCACAGGTAGAAACAGAGAAAGATAGGACTAACGCTAACATTACTTAAACGCAATCCCACATCACCACCCATCACAACCATTATTTCTAAAATCATCACCGCTCTCAGATCAATGACTTATATCTATAATCCTTGAATCTATATCTGCAACAGTTACTTGTCATACTAAGTATGCACGTAATACACTATTGGACACTATCATATGCACTTTTTTCCACTAATCAAATGGCGCCAATCTCATATAAATGGGCAAGGGATTTAAATAAAAAAAAGGAAGAGGCAAAATAATGCAGATCCAAGAACATTAAGATCTGAAAGAACAATGAAGGCCTACATTCTGGGTCTTACAGAAGAAATAGCAGGTGAAAGAGGCTCAGGTAAACTACGAACAACTTGCTTCATCAAAGAGCAAGATAAAACAGACGAGTGAGGGGGAAAGAAAAAGTTGGGTTTTTTGTTTTTAGAGCAAGAAGGTCGAAAATTGCCAGCCATTACCGTTGATGTGTTTCGGATCTGGCACTTCACTACCTAAAGCCCCGGTTACACGCAACAAAAATTGTACAAAAACTGGACGATTTATCGATCATGAGACAAATCGTCAGGTGTAACCACAAAGTTGTACAAAGTTTGGACGATTGGACGATGGTTTGGAGACTGGGTAGAGAAATCAAGGGCTGCTAGATAGTTTCCGTGCTGTGATGTAGAATCACTTTAAACTTTGCCGCTGCGAAGGATTAAGCTTAGGGCTCAAAGTTTTAATACAGGTAAACACTGGTTTCATATTCGGAATCAACGTCTCAAAATAAGCAAAGTTCCCCGCGCAGAACCTGATTTGATGTGTTATTATGTACATTTTAGCAATTCTAGTATTTAGTTGATCGTCAATGGAGAAGTTGTGTATTAAGGTCACCCGGTGCGTTGCACGTCTGCAGTCAAGTCAATGACTAGGAATCCCTTGATCGAAAGAAAACTGAGCGATAGACTGAAACGTCTAAACAGACAACACAGCCCGATAAAACAGACAGTTCTCGCATGCGACGAATCGGACACAATCTATCGTATCGTGTAACCGGGGCTTGAGGAATTCGAACGTTCTATCTGCTCAGTACGTAGTTTTGAGAAATCTGACGTCGAAATTTTTGAGTTCCACAACATGTCAAGCTTTTTAGAAAGAAATTCCTTAGATACCTCGATAACGGCTCTGAATAATCTTACGATTTTGATAGAGCTGATAGAACATTTTAGTTTCTGACCTCATTGTCTTTATAGTAACTCAAAACGGCCAAAAATGTCAGATAGAAATTTGTAATTCTGTGGTAGCGACTGGAAGAAAAAAAGAGAATGCTTACAAAGTAAGTGAAATCAGATGCTCGTCAAAATAATCAAATCGAAGAATCTGACTTTGTTCTATCTGCTAGGCAATTTTTATCGATTTTTTCTCCATTTTTAAAATCTCCTTTTTGTGCTCAATACCTTTTATTTCCGCACAAAAACACGTTTGTTCGTTGATTTGACTAAAACCCTCAGATCAAAGGCACACATTTAAATAATGTAAATGTAGCAGTCTCCAAGGACCCTATAGCTTTAAAATACTCCAAACTTTAGAGACCTGTTCTCGATAATTTTACCTCTGACTACTGGAGACCACCACCTCCTTCAGTCGCAAATATTCCCAGGTTTATTTCAGATAGATGAATCGTTTTATCTTCTAAAGCAAGACAGATGAAGAGGCTTTTAGTTAATACTAGAAACTCTACATAACCGATATTTGACGAGCTCCATATTCTGTATGTACATAATGTTTGTGTGTGTGGG